>NW_009598402.1:46923-50879 GCF_000690535.1 Cariama cristata | reverse complement strand
GTCCCCTCCTTCCCCGAAGGCAGGGGAAGGGTATCCGGAGGGCTGCCCTTACAGCTGGGTTGGATGAGATGAGCACAGCCCCACCGAGTCATTTGGTGCAGAGAGCACTCGCTTTTGTCACTGCCCAAAGGGGTAGTTAATCCCAGGAATTTTGACTTTCTGGTTTACTAGTAGAAAATCTAATTTGTAGAATTTTTACTGTTCTTTAGCAAACTTGCTGTGCTGTGTAACAAACCAGTTCCTGGCACTTCAAAAAAAGCAAGCACTTGTTTAATTTGATTCTTTTTTCCCTTGAAGATGTATACACGTATATATATTTCACATATACATGTGCATATATATGAAATTCATGGTTTGTACCATAGCCTCTGATTAACAAAAGTCAACAATCTCTACTGAAAACAGACATAATTTTACTTAAATACTGTAGCATCTTCCTATTGTCAGCGTGTGACATTTGTAGAGAGCAGCAGGTTGGATCTGAAAGCATGTGACAGGATTTGCACTGTATTAAGTATGGAAAATAAACCAGAAGAAGCAATTCAATTTTCAGTGTTGCCTACAAACATTGCCCTGCCAAATTGCATGGAATTGGGCAGAAGCTTTGACATGCAATTCTAAAAGGAAAATTCCCTCCAAAAATTAGAGGTGGCAGCAAAATATCTCCATTTCCTCCTCCTTAAAAAAAAAAAAAAAAAAAAAAAAAAAAACAAACAAACCCACAACATTTTCCTTGCTTTCTCCCTTCCTGAAAAAAAATGGTCTCTCTTTTTTTCCCTCTCCTGACACCCTTTAGTTAATGCTGGTTTTTAGGTGACACTGCAGACTATAGGTTGTGTGGCTGAGGGGATGCCTACCCCTGCTGAGCAATGAGGCACCCCGCAGAGCGCCAACAAAAAGCCCCAGGCCCAGGCCCAGGCCCAGGCCCAGGCGGGCTCCTGAGAATAGCTCGCCTTCTCTTTACTAAGAGAAGAGATATTCAAGCGCCTGGGTGTGCCTGATTAGGAGAGGGAGGAGATATACATCTGGATGTAAATATAGCGTGACTCAAGGAAATTTCAGAACGTAATATACGTTGCTTAGCCCCGAACAGGATTTTATTCTTGTCTGCAAGGCAGCATGCAATGCCACCAATGTTTCTCAACAAGGGCCACCACTGCATCAAACCAAAACGAACAGAAGGTGCTGGAAAAACCTTGACGCTGCTGCTTGAGGCCAAGGAGGTGTGGGACATGCTGCCTGGGACCTTCCCTGCCCTCAGGGCTGGCCTGGCACCCACCACCGCCCAGGGAAACCAGAACCCTCGGAGGCAATGGGCCGGCGCGTGGGCTGCACGGCCAGGGGGTGGGAAGAAGCTAACTTTCAAAAACTAAATTTCAGCAGTGAAAGGGTAAAATCCAAAAGACACTGAAATACAAATGTGCCACTGATGTCAACGGAGACTTGGCCAGCAACTTAACTCACCTACACAAATTTATATGGATCGGTACCTAAAGCTAATTCTGTATTAAATTTCGGACAGCAGCCACCGCAGTAACTTTCTCCTGACATTGCATCTGATAAGCCAAGCATGACATACCAATCAAATAAACCTTTCTTCTCAGTTTTCTTTCAGCTTAAGCCTCATCCTACCTGGTACACTCAAGGGAGGGCAGGTAACAGAGATGGAGGTAAAATCCAACTAATGCCACCTGATGTGTGAAGTGACACTCGCTTACGTGGGGCATGATGGAGCAGCCTTTAAAAATTCTAATACATACAAATAAAATCATTAAATAATCTACATTTTAATTGCGCAAGCCTGTCAGTTGCAGGAGGGTTATCCGAAAAGTAAACAGAAAAAAAAAATTTGAACTAGCACTGTTGTAGTCAGGCAAGTTAAGTTACACCAAAAAAAATTTCCTGAGGATATATGATGTGGGGCAGAGCTCAAGTTTTTAGTTTTGCAGTCTTAAAAATGAGGAAGCGCTGATTGCCTTGCAAGAAGATTTAAAGACTCTGATCTAAACTTTCTGAGAAGTTTCAGATGGAAGCAATGGTGTTAACAGAGCAGAGCTGCCCCTGCCACTCTGCTGCCTACCCAGCCTGCATAGTAAGGGTTCTGTACACAGAATTATACACCCTGCGGTTCCATTATACAGCCACTCTGTATTGTACCCTGGGGTGTATTCATCTTGTAACATCCTGCAGGTAGCTGTGAAAGTCCTAAACCCTTGATTTAACCTCATGATGTCCGATAACTACTGCACCAAATGTGAAGGCATCTGGTTGCTTTTCCACTCTCATGCTCTTTTCAGTAATCCAACAAAGTGGCTAAATGGCAGATAAGGACTTGCATGGTGCCTTACCGGAAAGCAGAGGTCTCAGAGGAGTATTTCAGGATGCAGCATGGCAGCTGAAGGGCTGGCCTGTGGTAAAGATGCTGGTCTGAGGCTCAGGGTGCAGAAGTTCAACTCCCAACTCTGTTATATCCTGCAAGAGTGATTTGAGCCACATCAGCTAAAACTAGTGCCAGTAAAAATCACAGATGCTTAAAAGTTAGGGCTTGCCTCCCAAAATCAGTGCTGGCTGTCATCCTGCCCACCTGTGCAGGGTGTCAGGAGCACCAGACCCTGGGAAGGACAGCTCCAGAGCAACGTGGATGCTGACCACCCGCAGACCGGGAGGCAGAGGGCTCAGACCTGAGTCTCCTGTGCTCACACACCGGCAGCTCTCAGGCACCCTGCTAAAGAGCAAGAGCCACTGCTACCCCAAATCCCCCACAGCACCTCTACTCCTTTTTCTCAAAGTAATAAACCTGGTCCAGTGGTGCCAGCGCTCTCCAGCTGGCACCTGTGCTGTGAGAATACAATGGCCAGAGGGTTGAAACGGGAGATTTGGGTTGTGTTTCCTCCTCAGTGGGAAGGAGATCAAAGCCATATCTGTCAGCTCCTTGCAGCCTGCCCGGTCCGAGTGGGATGCTCGTCTGCTACTTCCCTTGATGTCAGAGGGAAAGACACGAGATTTGACTTTGTGGTCCAAGTCTCTGGGCACCACAGGGGGCTGGGGTGTCCTGGAGGCTCTGCCTGATGTCCACAGGACTTTGCGCACCTCAGGCTGGAGTCACTGAACAAATACGGAAAGAACTTGGAGCACAGGGACCAAGCCCCAGGCTCCCCTTGCCCCCTTCCGATACACAGCCAAGAGCCTTACCAGGATGCAGAGTCTGGCTCCCTCTTGTGCTCTCTCCTTTTAACAAATTAATTTAGGAAATATGATGAAGTGCAATACTTTTAACAGGTGGTCTAAAAGTGCCTCTAATGTAGGGCTGGGACCCTCACGCATGCTGCTGTGAACTTGAAGCCTTTCAGGTAGGGAACTCAACTTCCCATTCCTTTCGGTAAGCATGCTTTTGGACAGAAAAAAAAAAGTGGAATAGGATTGCCAAAAGGGTTTTCACATTTCTAATGTTTTTGCAGAAGACTTCCTATTACTGTCAAGCTGCAGATTGTGACCTGTCAGCCCGGGGTGCATTTGTACAGCCGGGTAGGGAAGACACTTCTCTGCAGGGATGTCTGCTTCAGCTCTCCCCCAGCACTTGGGTTAGAAATTTCCAAGGGCAGAAGCCGCCAGGATAAGACATGACATTTGTAGTGTTTTACAGAAGGGGTCATTGTTGAGCTGTTCTGTTTGACAAATTCCTCACCAGGGTTCAGCACACTGCGAGTCACTTGAGAAAATGAATCTTTTTTCTTTCTCATTCAGCTACAGCCTATCCTATAGTAAGCACAAGATTAAATATTTCCGCTCACAGAATTTAACTACACATACAGACAAATATCATGGGCTACTTCTCCACTTCACTTCCTTATAAAGAAGATTAATCAAGTGTGTGTAATTCCACAGAATCTAACCTTAAATTTCTGGTAGTAAAAGGGAATTTCTGCTTTAACCAAGTGTCAATAAAAAGCATGTTG
>NW_009598402.1:5050-46892 GCF_000690535.1 Cariama cristata | reverse complement strand
GAGTGTGACACTCATTACAGCATGTTATCTGCGCCCTTTTGCCAAGTCCAGCATGCCTGTGCTTGGGAATGCTTTGATCACAACATGGGTGTTAGGAATACAAAGGCTCCTGAGAAGAAACGTGGTCCCAGGACCATGTCCAGGAGCCATGAGGAACTTGCTGGCTACCCCTATTCAGAGACATCACACCGGTTATCACAAACACCCCAAATAGCATGCCTCTCTGAAGAATGCCCTACTTCTTGCTCACAGAATTAGAGCAGGGAAAATCGTTAACATATAAAAATAATGAGAGCCTAAAATACCTTCTGCTGTGGTTGCTGAGGAATAGCCCAGGATGCCAAATGCCCATGTCTTGCTGTGGTGTTACACATTTCCAGTTTAATCATCACAACCCAGAGTAATCCCTGCCACTAGTGTTGCTGTAGTCGTATTTTATATGATACATTTGTTCCAGCACTTTTGCTTCAAATGAACTAAGATTATGATGATGCCACTTCCCCAAATCAAATTCTGCCATAGACACTCACCCCACCCACAAATTAATTTTGACTCTCCATGTGCTTTCAGCAAAGCAAATGTGAAGCTAGCCCATAGAAACAAGAGCAGAATTAAGGTGAGAACCACCTTTCCTGGAGAGAAACGGGCTGTTCAATACCAAAACCCTGCTACCGAGCAGAAAAAGAGAAAAATCTGATCCAATTCCCTGCCAGAACTAAGATTACTCTTTCCTTGTTTGCAGCCAGATCAAGGAAATAGTAAATACTGATCACATGGTTTTCAGATGTGGAACTTACCTGAGATCTCCCAGGGACTGGACACATGTGTCTATACCTTTTGATAGTATGTCTCTATAATATTATATGGCACTCTCTCATATAATAGGAGGCTGTTTAATGAACAAGTGTCATCCATTTTGGGGATTGCTCTTGCCAAGGTGAGAGCAGTTAAAATGCACTGCCAGCTCCCAGTTAGTGGGAACCTCAGCCTGTGTAGTCCTCTCTCAAGCATGGGAGCCCCTACATGGCAGTGCGAGACTCCTCTTCCAACATTGGGCAGAGATGGGAATTTTTCTGCCTTTCTGTTTCCTTTTTGGAAACAGCAACAACAACCAAAAAAAAACAAAACAAAACAAAACAAAACAAAAAAACACAAAAAAACCCAAAAAACCCAAAAAACCACAACCCAAAAAAACAAAACCCAGCCACTACCCAAACGTCAGTTTACATTACTTGAGTTCACTTTCATGTTATGCATGTGAAATCAACACAGGAAACTTGATCAGATTCCTTCCCAGCCTGCTCCAGCTAGAAACATCTCTTTATTGATTAAAAGCCAAGCCAACATGTCTTTGTCTTAAAGTACACTTGTACTGTTATCTGCTTTGTGTAACAGCAGTTCTGTCTCATGTTGGTGCCATTTGGGTATATTCAAATGGTCTTGTTTGCCCAAACAACATTAGGACCTCCGCGGCTCCTTCCTTTTGGGAGTCCTGAGGCACTTTGCTTACGCTCCTTAAGCAAGCTTCAGAAAAGATGCTGTAAGGTAGTCAAGCATTGGTCTTTACATTGTAATATATCCAGGACAGAAACGGAACTGATATTTAATTTCTGTTCCCCGGAGATGCTCTCTTCTCCATACCATGGCTGAAGAAATAGAAAGCAAGGAAGAAAGCAAAAATTACTCCTTCTCCCACCTCCAATTAAATAGCAAAAATGATGCTGCTGTTTTACTGGTAGTAATCAGTTAGGAATGGGGCAGCAGTAACACTAGGATATCAGTGTCATGTACAGAGCTCACAAATGGTCAATCTCCTGCCTGAGACACTAAGAGACAATTCACCCTCTTTGCAGGGTGTACAAAAAGGCAAGACTGGAAAAAGGTAGGAGGAAAAGACTACAATGTGGAACAAAGGAACATCAGCAGAAATGACTTGCCTAGGGTGGTAAAAGCAGGAACTAGATTATTACCCTGGATCAATGCCTTGCTAGCACCACCAGGCATTAAACCTCCAGGATGAAAACCAAGGTGTACCAACAGTACCTTGCTCAAACGTGCCCACACGCTGATTCCAATGACCAGCAAAATTTCCACTGGGCAAGAGCTAACGTGCATCAGGCAAGAGCTGGGTTCCAGCTGGCCACAGAGCACCATGGGGATGAGGAGCGGTGCTGCACCCTCCTGTTTGACTCCCCCTCACCTCTCCCAGTTGCTCTCATTGCCCTCTGAATTCCCTCACAGGCATATAATTATTTCTGAGCCTTTCATAACTCTTCCAGATTTGGTTGAAAATGTCTCAAGTACCTAAAAATTTAACAAGGTATAAGACAGGGCAGGAAATGAGACCTTTTTCTTTAGGAAACAGGTCAAAAACGCTGCTTCTTTCCCCTCAGTTGTATCACCAGCAAATTCTTGCTCCCACAAGTACTGCCTGTTACTCCAGAAGTGACTGTTGGCATAAAGGAGAGCAAAGCTCAAAAGCAGAATTTAGTCTCATAGTTCCCTCATCTGTCAATCAACTGATGGTGCAATCCTGTGCAGAAGACAGAACATAATTTTCTAGGTCAAGTTACCTTGCTTTTGGTCACAGTATGCTCTTGTTGGCATTAAGCCCGAGATACTGCAAGCTAGGAATACAAAAGTAACTCCCCTTCTTTCAGTGAAGGGATTCATAGAAACAATAAATCCAGTAAACTAAATACTGGTAAAGCCCAAACTGTTAAGAGCTGGTAGCTATTTTGGCAGAGTAAGAGACCCAGGGAATAAACTACTGCTAATGGTGAGCCATTGAGAAAGATGTCAAGGGTCAGACTGGAGATGTGCCTACCTGTAGCCAGTGAGGCCCCCACAGTGGAAACAGCCCCCGAAAAGAAGGGGCTCCATGCCTACTGAAACAGGCCACTCCAAGGAGCCTGAGAAAGGTGCTGCATCTTTCTCCAGCTTCCAAAACGCCCCTTCCATGCCTGCAGTTGTGGACTGTGTCATCTACCTCCGTGCAAGTCACCTTCCCTACTCATAAACCAACTTCAGTTTGCCCAAGTACGCTTCTCCAGCAGCCGTCAGCCAGCCGTGGGGAGCGGAAGGGGCTGCCGAGGAGAAGCAGCTGTGGAAAGTTCACTAGCTGGTACGGACACACTGCTTGAGAAGGGGATGTCTAATCCAGGTAGGAAGATTTTCCAAGTCATGCCAGTTTTCTCAAAAGAGAGTACAAAAAAGCCTCAAAGTGCATGGAGTAAACAGCCCACACAAACATCACCAGGGCTGCTGTGCCAAGGAGAAAACGGGGCGACTGTCTGGAGATGGGGGGAGCGGTGAGGAGCGTGCCCTGCCCTGCCACGCTCTGGCTCCCGGCTGACTCCGCTGGGCTCTCGCTTCTTTTGCCTTCATTGGCTTTTTTTCATTGTCTAATTGGTTTAGTAAGTGAGCACGGGAGAAGCGCCAATGGTCTGGAAACGCTCGAGGACAGGTGAAAAGCAACCTGGATGGCGTCCTCGCTCTGCGTGGCCTTAGCCAAGTCTCTCTGCCTCTCTCTTTCTGAAGTTTCTTCATCTGTGAAACAGGGACAGCAACTCCTCTCTGCCTCCTGGAGACTTTAACTGGTCAGCGTTTTCAGTGTGCCTTCAGATGCCTCTGACTGGCACTAAATGAACAAGTTTTATTGGCCTTTCGCTTAGCTGCTGCTCATAAGCACTTCTCCCTGAGTCCAGGGAAGAGCAAGTGTTAACAGTCCCTGTTATCACCCCAGGCTGATCACTGACTCTCACTGTGACCATAGTCACAATATCACACTGACTAGTCTCTAGGAAGACCCATAATGAACTGCATGCATTAGGGCCAATAGTAGGATAAAGTATAATTAGCAAGTTGTGTATCTCAAATACAAGGTTTATTATATAGAGGAGGTTTGCCTTGGATGTGAACATTTCCCAGGTTCATGATCTGGCTTAGCATGCAGGCTCAGGAGCAGCTGCATCCATGCAGCGGAGGGAATGATTGATTGGGGCTCTTCCGAGTCCCAGCTCACAGCTGCCATCAGCTCATCACGAAGGTATTTCCTAAAGTACTTCCCTAGCAGTTGCTTGGAGCCTTTTGCTGAGTATGCACAGTTTATCAAACAGCTACAGCTTAAACAAATATTTGACTCTTTTGGATGCTTCTTCACAACTGTACGATACATAGGCAACAAGCTTGCAGTCCCTCCTCCTCGCCAAGTCACACCAGACTTGACTTTTCCCAGAGTCCTTACCCTGCAGCTCTCCCTGACCAACAGCAGACACAGTCAGCCTTTCTGAATTTTGCTCCTTTTAGCAGTCACCGGCTTGTCAACCAGCAGCTTATAACTCAGCTGACTCCAAATGCTCCCCTGTCTCACCTATTTGCAGCTTCCCTGTGACAACACATGGCAGCTCCAGCTGGCTGGCCCCAGCTGTGCTCATGGAGCTACTGCAGACAGGAGGAATTCAGGGTGGTTTGCCCAGGGTAAAGAGGACGTGACCCATGATGGCACAGGGAGAACAGACTGGCCCCCAAACCCCTGCCCCAGGGTACACGATCCAGCCCAACAGCACAGCCTCACCTCACGCCCTGGTGACAGCAGCATTCAAGAGCTCTAAACTCTGCAGTAACCTATTTTACTTTCATAGTGCAATTCATTTGCAGCACATAGTATTTGGGATCAAAGCTACACAAACCCGTTTTAAGTTGCTCAACTCTCCTCCTTATCAAAGGTTGGGGGAACATAGCCACAAACTACCACCAAGACTGTCAGGAGCACGTGTACAACAGCACCTTCCATGGAAAACCCTCTCCTTGGGCTCACAAAACTGCTCCTTTAATCAAACAGTGAATTCAGCCTCACACCATTAACCCAGCAGTCAGGGGATCTGCTTGCTTTTGTCAAACACATGCAGACAACTCTCCGGCGTGTTTGGAGAAGCTGCCCCAGACCAAATGCTCACGCTGCAGCCAACAGCTTTGGATGAGACGCTGACTCCAGGGGCTACTGACAGATGAGAAGGCAGCAGTCTTTATTCCCATTAGCATCTGTCCTAAGTGAATGTGCACTCTCATCATAAAGCCTGAAAACTAAATCCATGGGGAAACGTGCACAAAAAGGCTGAACAGATAATCCCATCAGTCCACTTAAACGGGAATCTGAGTCAACAAATCTAATAAACTGAGGTCAGTGGACCAGATGACAGAGGAGCCTCTCACTGCTGCATTATGTCCTGCAGTCCCTTGAGGTCACACAGGCAGTTTTGATGCAATAAACTGTCTCTCCGGGCACAAGATTTCACCACTAGGTGTCAATGCTATCTGAGCTTTCGAAAGGGAAGATACTGCTAAGAGCATGTTAGCTGCTGGAAAAGTTTGTTCTAGCTGGCAGCAACCTTTACTGCAACCATCCATAGTGAACCAAGCCCTTTGCTTGGTCAAAACGGTGATGTGCTCTTTGCAGAGATGCCCCCCATAAGAACCTTGCCTGTCTTTTAGTAACACACGGCTCTGGCAGTTTATCTAGTTATTCCTGGGAATGATACCTGCCTTTGCCATGTTACTATCTCCCAATGTCTTCTGAAAACCTTAACATTTAGCCTAAGTCTTTCGTCATTTACACTTATACAATGCCAGACTACGTTCCCTGAGGTCACTCAAATTGCACACAAAGGTAGCAAAAATCACAAAATTAAATTTGACTGGCTAAACTACATTATACTCTTCAGCAGAAACTTTATTTACAAGTAAAGTGAAGTACCTCACCTAAAATGAAGTAAACCCATCAAATAAGCACTAAACAGAGGTGTCTAAATGCATTTCAGACATGTGAATTTTCTTCAGATTTGCATAGTATTTTCCCCTAACAGTCCTCCCCTGTTCTGTCTCTGCTATGCTAGACTTGTTCAATTCATTCCCAGTCCTGCTTTATGCCTCTCTGCTAGCTCCTACTACCACATTGTCAGCTACTTGGACTAAAAAAGTGGCCTCCAAGCAGCAACGTGCTCTTAAGACGGAGCACGTAGCTGTAGCCTCGAGCCAAGGTCAATGCTGGCAGCTGGCATCAGCCACAACGGTTTTCATCCCTGTGAGGGTGACAGGGCACCCAACACCCAGCAGCTCTGCCTGGTCCTCTCCTGGCGCTGCACCATGACCAGAGATGATGGCCTCATATGAAGCCCACCATCAGTAGCAGATAAAGCAGTCTGCAGTTGTTTGCTGCTTTAAAGTGTTTCAAATTGGATACAGAGAGTACATTCAGTTTTGTAGCATAGCCAGGGACTCAGACCAACAGCAGACATTTGAATATCCAGAGTTTTTAAAAATCAACAAAAATCAATAGAAGGTCCACTTGAATTCACACAGTGTTTCTGAATGAAAGGGAGAGACACCCTTATGACAGCAGCTGGCCTTGTTTTGATGGAAGTTTTTCCAAGCTGCTTCACATAACGTGAAGACTTCAAACTTTTGAGGGATTAAAGGCTGAAGGACTGTCACCCGGAGCTGCTGAGCCGAATTCCCCAGTAGACACTTGTCTGTACTGCAGTCAGCCCCACCGACAGGCACGCTTGGCTAGGGGCAAGCCCACACAGGAATCAGGCCCACACAGCCTCAGTAACAGCTTCATTGCTTATGAAGCAACACAAACCTTCGCCTAGCATTACGGAGAGCTCTCGCAAGCATTTGTCAAAAGCCTGTGTAACTTATCAGGCAGGCACTCCATCTGGGGTTTGATCCTCACCGTCCTTTGTCATTTCCAGGTCTGAATCATCCCTGTTTACATTTGCTGGTAAATTCCCCTCCAGCAAAGCACAGCTCTGGACTTTAAATCCATCCGTCCCAGCTGGCAGTACCTCTTTCAAGGGGCACTTCACCACTTAGGTTAAATGGGCAAGTTCTGCCAGTGCCACTTCTCCCTGCTAAGTAATGCTCCTGTCTAACCCATTTCCCCGCAGAGGCAGCTCTGCACTCAGCAGGGTCAATGGCAGGACTTTTCCTTGACTTTTTTTTTTTTAGGGTTTTTTTGTTGTTGTTTGTGAGCTGTTTTTCTTTTTTATTCTTGTTGCAGTGCCATTTACCTCATGTCTAATTATTGCAGCTTACAAAGAGCCTGTTTGCCATCGCTAACCATTTTTAATTTATAACCTTACCTAGAGCACTGGCAGTCACTCTGAACCAGCTCTTCCTGCCGCTGTGGACGGGAAAGGACTTGCACTGTTGATAGTGACAGCAGGAGCCCAAAACAAAAAGCTGCACGTTTGAGAAGCCCTGACAACTTTCTGCAAGAAAATCTGTTCGAAAGACCAGGCAATCTATAACCCATCTCCTTGCACAAACCATCATTTAAGACCCATCTGTTCAAGGCAGGTTATCCCAGTGACTGGCCTTCAGCATTGTTTAGCTCATCTGGTTCTGCTGAAAGACATGTTCACACCTTGCTCATGTGCTTCTCTAAACTTACACCACTGAATCCACATTTTCATGCTAAAAAGGGTAAAGTAAGTTTGGTTTTCCAAGCAAATTTTATTCTAAGCTATGCTGATTCACAGTTTCTTAGCACAGCTGAAACCTTATGGAGAGGAACTAATGGCACCAGGACTGTGAAGAGCACTAAAGCCATCCCACAAAGACCTCTTGTTAAGACATAACCCCACTTACACACAAACCCATCGCTATCCACCTCTCCCTGCAAAGTAACAACTTAAACAGCCAAATATCCAGGTGCAATCAATCAGACCCAGGCAGAGAACACAAAGCAAGGGCTTCCCTCTCACCTGCTGGGTTTATGTGACCTCCTGAATGGCTCTTCTCTTTCCTGACCCAAAATGAGGTTTTTCCTGCATTTTAACTGTTTTTTCTAGGATTGTTGTGGGGTTTTTTCCTCAATGGGGAGGTAAGCACAAGGATTGCATCTACCCTGAGGACTCCCCCTGGGGAAATGGGACCTGGAAAGGGTCAGCAGCACCCTTCAGAGCAAAGGAAGCTTTCCATGGCTTTCAAGATGATGCCCCTTTCCCTTCTCTCATAGTCTGCCTGGGATAGGAAAGAATGGAAAAAAAACATGCTAAAGCCCATCCAGTTCCTAAAATGCACAGATCTGCAAAGACCTTGGTGCCTCTGCAAGTAAGTGGCAGTACAGACCTTCTGGGGAGACAACCAGCTGCAACTGCTTACCACTGCAATGGGCAGTGAAAATTAAAATTGTGCCAACCTCAAAATTCTTTGACCTCTTAAAGGCTCTGCGGCTGGGCTGCTGCTCAAGCTCACTTTTGCTAGGCTTTCTGGACCTTTACAAGGGTCTTAGGAAATCCACTAACCTTCTTCCAGACAAGAGGGAATGCAGAGGAGAACACTTCTCTCCTTGCTTCAAAAATTGTTCATTTGGCCCACCACTGCAGGCCTCCTCAGTTCTCCAGATTTTATTAGCTGCACTGCATGATTCTTTTAACTCCGACACAACTACAGGTATTTCATGGTATTATTGCAGCCACATATGCAGGGTGCCATTGCACAACTCTCTGGTGTAAAGTGGTGGTCATTGTAGGTGTAGAGGTAGACAGCACTTAAGAGGCAGAGGAAGACTTACCTTCTTTGGGTTTTGCTGTGTAACTCAGCTGCCACCTCCACGGCAGAAGACAGCAGGACACCAGGGCAGATGCTCTGTGTGACATGAAAGCCCACTGGGATGTGAAACACAGCAAATATTTAGGAGGTTTGTTTTTCAGGCTGAGTGTTTTTTTTCCCACTGAGAAGAGGGAATCACCTCTATGTAGGGTAGAGCAGTTGTCCCCATGCAGGTCCATCCCACTCTGCCCAGAGGGGCTGTGCTGGCCCCACAGCAAGCTGGCCCCACCTGCTGCCTCTCACCTTCACACAGCTCCTGCAAGAACGGCTTATCATAGGCCTCTTTCATCACTTTAGTTAAAATTCATGGAGTCCATTGAGCAGCTTAAATTGCAGATCTTCGCCAATAAATCTCTTTTTGGTTGACAGGAATAGAAGAGCCCTTGCCTGAATAGCTCAGCAAGATGGTCTGAAGGGACATCTGCAGCGCAGCAACCTCTTCCTGAGGTTCTTCTAGCACAGCTGGAGCTGTAAGGCAGCTGTCCTCAGCTCTGCGCCTTCCCATTTGCAAATAGTCTTAAAGGTATCACCAGCCTAGCTTCTTGTGACCACCACCCAGCAGAGCTGATGGATGGAAGGAGAGCCCTTTGGTGCAAAGTTAGCTGCTTGTATGCAGCCACATATGGCTTGAAGTAATCCAGCTGACTAACTTCAAGAGGTTAGGAGATACTTACTCCCCAGGTCTCCTTCTGGGCTACACTGGGGAGCAATGATCTCCAGTGAAGGGACAGTGATAGACAGCTGGGACAATAAATTCTTCACCTTGCATAGCTGGATCTGGAACAGGATGTCTAGCTGTAAAGTATCTTTAAACATCATTATGGAGCTGTGTCAACAATTTGGGCTTGTACTGTTTTAATTATTATAGTTAAAATTCACCCTGCCTGTATATTAACACTGGCAGAAACACTTTGCAGGTCAGGCGTAAGGCTATTTAAGGTGCAGGCACTTAGAGGATTAAGTACTGCCTATTTGTAAAGCACTTTGAACAGACATCACACTGTAAGTACCAAGTGTTATTTCTGTGTGAAATAGCCAGGTTTGGCTTAGTGGTTCTCAGGGTCTGCAAGGTGGAAAGGGTGGAAGGACAGGACAAGCCTCAGCTGCGTTACAGCACACTTCCAGCCCATCATGGGCTCTGCCTTCCCTGCTGCAGACCAGCTGAGAGGTGGGAGAGGAAACCACACCGGCAGGGAGGTCCAATATCAGGGGAAAGTATTTGCTGTCCTCAATAAGAGGATCAAGTGCTGATAAGCAGACTCCAGAGGATATGAAGATAGATTTACTCCTCCCCCCTCCCACAGGGACTTCTCAGTGTGGCTCCAGGCCCCTCTTAGACTGCGATGTGATGATAGGGCACAGCTGAGACCCCCATTAACATCATCCCTGCTTCTGAAACAGCGGTACCAGCGAGTCCCACTAACCGGATGGACGAGCAGCTCTGAACGGGGTCAGGCTCCTGAGCCTCTATGCAACTCTGCATCCACCTTGCAAACACAGCGAGCGTTTGTGGAACTCAATGACTGGAAGTAAAATATTGCAGTTAGGAACAATAAGTACGTGTGATAGGCATAAAGGCACAGAGCCCAGACTTCATTAAGGTAATTTTTATATTTTGAAAGGCAATATTAAAAAACACTGGAAAATGGAAGATAAATGTAACAGTTGCTTCTACAAGTTTTAACCTTGTATTGCTTGGCCATTTTGACATATAAATTATTGCTTACTAGCTCTCATAAATACACGACACAATAATATGTACAGAGGCAGACAAGCATGAAATATGAAAAGGAAAACATTGGCAACATTGATTCTGGTAAATCAGATTATTTCATACATACCAGGTCTCATAACGGTGGATAACTACTAACTGTAGTCCCTGAGAAGTTAGGTAAATACCTTGATTTGGGGTTTTCTATTTTATTATGTTTAATGCAAGCTGACAGCATTATGGGACTCAGAGAGAATGAACAGGCAGGTGTTCTTACCTCAGCTCATTGACTTCATCCCAGTATTTAATGGTGTATAAGATGACAATAAATAGGCTATGCAAATAAATATTACTCTGCTAAAATGTTTAGTATTTACATCTTTCTTTGTAATTTTACAGCAGCACATGTCTTACTATTTCTGATAACACCTTTTATTTTTTTGCCACTGTCATGCAAATGCAATTTATTTCTATCTGAGATGGGGCTGGAATCAAAAAGCTGTGTCATAGAAACATCTAAATTTGATGCCACAAAATCCCACATCAGAGATATAATGTGACCCAGCTTTTTCCTTTATTCTGTCTAATTATTCCTAGCTACTAAAGAAAAAATCCAGAGTATTTAACTTCAGGTGTGACTGCGATAAACTGAACTTACAAGATTCATGGATTTTATCCTATGTAACATAATTGCAGTATTGAAGGATTTAAAAAAATCACACAATATCACCAGTGCTGGACCCTGCAGGAGCTGTATCGTTTCCCCCTTCTCTTTCACAGGATTTACTGCTAGTTCTCCTTCCAAACACCACACCTTCAAACTGCTTGCCAGTCTGCAGCCCAGCTCTGCAATACTTCACCTATTGAACGAAGACTGTGAAGGGCTTTTTTTTATTAGACATATTAGATACAGATTTGGGCTATTTGCCTTTCCTTTATAATAACAGCTATAAGGTCCATATTTTCAATGTGAAATTAATGCACCCACATTGGCCCCTCAGACCAGAAAGTTAAATCCAACTTATACAGGCTAGTATGAAAACTAGTTTGTAAAGTTTTGAACAGCAGTCTAATTAGCCACAACACAGATAACGAGGTTAATGCTGGCTATGTGCCTTCAAACTGATCTATGCCAGCAGCAAGGGGCAGACAACACCTGATTTAGTATTAAGTTACAGGGGTGCAGATAGCCAGCACCTCAGCTGGCTCGAAGCCTACTGGTACCAGTCAACCCACCCATTTACTTCAATCATTTTGAATTGACAGAGTGAGGAGCCTTAAGGGTGGCTCTAGCATGCTTTCAAATCAAAGCCTGAGCACAGAGTTGTCTTTCTTCTCCTGTTGTGGTTTTTTTTTCCCCCCCTTTGTTTTCCCCCCTATTCTTTCATTTACTTGTCTTTTATTCTTCTCTGGCACCATTGCTGCTTCATCAGCAGTAACTACCAAAACTATCACAGAGCCAAATGCAGTGAACTGAGAAACAGCCCCGCTTTCTCACCCTGAATACCTTTTAATGCTCCCTCTTCCACAGATTTCAAGAGAACAACTTGTGGACTAGAGTGTTACACCGTATGAGCTGAAGCATGCAGGCTGGTCTACATACAGGCTCCTAAAAATAATGCCACAGTAAAAAAGATTTCACAAGGGGGAGCTCAAAAACCAGCAAACCATCCAGGTAATGCGGCTAGGGTGGGAATTCTGCGAGTGCTGTAGCCAGAGGAAGACCTGCAATGACACAAGCAGCAAATTCTATCTGCTTTGTGTTCTTACACTGCAAAAAGGAGCCCACCGCAGCTAGTATCCTCATCTGAACAGTTTTGGTCTGTTTGCACAAAAGACTTATTTACAATATGTGCAGTCACATCTACACAGGAACATAGGAAATTTTTACTCCATGGCCAGCAAGAGTTTATTTTTTTTCTTTTTACTGGGTAAAAAGAAGATATTTTTTCTAAAAAAAAAAAAAAAACCAAAAACAAAACAACCAAAACATATAGTATTTGATAATAACAAAGTACAAGCAAATACATTTCTGAAACATCTGTTTCCTTTACAATAGATCTATACAATATTTCACAGATGGGAAAACCGAATGCATTCTACAGATTCCCCCCCAGACTACTTGTTAAAGCTGCTTTTTTTAAATCCCTTTAAACCAGAGATAACACAAAGATAAAGAGCATGCTACTTCAGTATTCCCAAATTTCAGTAAAGGAGCATTTTCTTGGAAGTCTTCCTTATGTGGAAAACATACAACAGAGACAGGCAAGCAATGCAATGTATCCTCCCTGCTCTGCAAAGGGACTGTCACCGTGAGTCAGTGTACAAACACATCCCAGACTGCGTGGCACGCTGCACATTGCCTGTGGCATTCACTGGATTATTTCAGGGCAACTTCTTAGCACTGAAAACCAGAGCTACAGGGATGGTGGTGCTTAGATGTAGGTCAGCTGTAGACAAGACTTTAGAAATGCTGCCTCAGTACCTGCCCAGAAGTAGTACTTTTAGTGACATGAGATTTGGCTAGTGGAGGGGTGTGAGAGGGACAGAAACAGTAAAGGGAGCCTGATGCTGAGAGCCCAGTGTGTATCCAGGTAATTACACTGGTACCCTGTAAGGTGTACCCTTTTGTTCTTTAAAAACTAGAAGCATGTGCAAGTTAGGTGAAGTTTTACCTGCTGAAACAGTATGTCCAGGAGGTAAGTTAGGAATGTAAGTGGATCTAGGCATTGTCTCTGAATAGACACCAAGGAGGCTGTAATCCAAGCAGAAAACAAAGCTCCTGCTATAACAATTTATAACACGTTAACTGCAGTTGGTGCTAAATCTGAGATAGCTGAAAAGGAAGAAAATAACGTGTTTTCAGAGTACAAACAACTGCGTCCATAAATCCACAAAAATGGATTGGCTTACAGTGTGTTTTATAAAGCAGATTCTTAAGGGGCCATAACAGCATGAACTGTTTACTGCTGACCTCCACATCATGAGATACTCTTGAGTTTCATCTGGTGCACTGTCTTTTTATATTCCCATTCTTGGTTGTCTGCACTTATCTCAAATAAGATGCTCCAGCGGACTCAGGGGAGCTGCACGGATTGCACGGTATTTTTGGCAACGATACTTTGGCAGCCTTGAATTAGTGAGGTACGTACTGTGGTGAACTGAGAATCAATCCCCCTGTGGCACGTTGCTTGCTGAAATGTTTTGCTGCTGTGACACGACGATTCCCTTTATTCTAATACTGGCAGAATCTGCATTGAAAGCTACACTGGACCAAACACTATTTTCACAGAAACCAAGCTCCTGAGCTCAAAGGATGCTGCCTGACTCCCTCCCGTCCCAGTGACCAGCGGGGATGGCACCAAGCTTGCCTTGCAACTCTGTGAGCAGCTCCTTTGCTGGCTCTTGCCTGATTTTCCTGTGCATGTTGTGTGAGCTACTGATAAAACTCAGTAAACTGTTCTTATATAGGAAAGCAACATGCTTGGCATAAACATTCACTTAATTCAAAGTGCTGCAGTTACACGGTTATATGAAGCTGTGTACGCTCACACTCGCGGCTCTATCCTGTGAGAAAGCTCAAACAGAGCTTGCTGGTTGTCAATGACATGCAGGTGATGGACGTATGGCTTCAGCTCGTGATGCTCTTTTGAAGGAACTTCATTGCCTGCAAGACAGGAGAAAGGGAGTGGATCAGAAAGCCATGCCTTGCCTGCTTCTCTGTCCTGTGCGTTACAAAGTCCCTGGTCCGCCAACCTGTCAGGTGCTAGACAGCCACAAGAAAGATGGCCAATGACCCAAAGGACTTGCTGTTTAAGTGCAATGCATGAGGTAACAGCTAGATACAGAAAAGGGAAAAACGAAAGATGTAGGCAATGCTGGGCAGCCAGCATGCACAAAGGAGGGACAAGTGGATGGCAAGAAGCTGACTCTTCCCAAGTGGAAGATTTACTCCTGTGGCAGTACAGGCAGCCCATCCTCTGTAAGTGTGGTTCACGGTTTCCTTTGTGTGGCTCTGGCAGCACAACAGGACCTTGAGCAGGGGTGGGCAACCCAGCCTTAACTTTTAAACAACCTTAACAGAAGTACACAAGACAGCAGGCCCCGGATAACTTCCTTCAGAGCAGGTGAAAGGTGACAGCACAGCAGACAGATACAAAAGCTCTTCAAAGCTGCTCTGACAGGCCCCTGCGTTTTGATCTGTTATGCTTTTGATTTCTGATCTAGTAACAGAGACGAGAGTCATGCTGTCATTTCATGGGAGTTTACACGGTGAGAGGAATTAGCTGTGTAACAGACAAATTGAAGGGTGGCTTGAAGAGCAGATGTCTTCTGTTACAAACTTTATGCCCGACACTGGCTTGTGGGAACTCGCCGCCTGCGAAACCCTCCAGCATGGCTGGTGACCAGCAGAAATAGAAAAGGAAAAGCTAAGCCCATGGCCACGAGACCCATCAAGACAGGCAGAGAAAGCAACATTTCCCACCTGTTGCTGACTGCTGACAAATGAGCGACGGTTGGAGAGCTCCCTTCTAGTGCATGTCCTCAAGGAATTTTTAATAACATTACCAGAAATTAAAAAAAGAAAACCCCTCAAAATTCCCCGAGCCAATCAGCTTAACTCACACACTCCCTCCCTCTCCTTTGTATCATTATCATCCTTTTCTCCACGCTCTCCAGCTACACGAGAAGCTTTCCAGGAACCAACCACCCCACTTGTTCCTAAAGCACGCTGTATGATGCTGTGTAGGTAACACGGGATCTCAACGCAGCCGGTTCTGCGTACGGCTGCTAACGGGGCTCCTGGGCAGCTATTTTTAGGAGCTATTTCTGAGCAGCTAACTAATTTGAGAAATGTGGGAGAGAACAGGAAAATGTGATAAATTTGTGTTGGGATATAGAGATGACCTTTGTGTTCTGAGGGAATAAGATCTCAGCAGCTGTGCTGAACGTACTGAAAAACATTTGTATTTCTCATTAACACCTGAAATGACAAAAGCTTGAATTATGTTATTTTCTCAGGCTGCTTTGCCAGGTTTTGGAAATGCTATTATTTGGTTTTGGGATTTAGGATATAAAAGTATTATTTCCATTAAAAAGGCATTTCAGTCCTGCTTGGAACTACACCAGTTTCTAATGCAGAAAGACTTTAGCCTGCAAGCTTAATACACATGATACAGTTCATAAACAATAATAATATTCCTTGCTTAATTTTGTTTGAATTCTTTCCTACAGTGAGATGCCTGCTGCTCTTAAGCTAATCTGGGAGTTGATGCAGTAGAAAGATTCACATTCCTGAGAGCAAAATAAGCCCACTAGAAAAGGAAACTGTCCATAAAGTCCCAATAAATATTCAGTGAATTCATTTCATGCCTAAATGAATTTAAGAAAAAAAAAAAAGTGCCTACAGGGATGTCTGTATAAGCTGCTTTTTAAATGCCAGCTTCACAATAAATCAAGTCTGTGGTAAAATAAAATAGCAATCACGTACTTCAAACTACCAGATTATATGATAAATCTCAGGTATTAACCTTGGATTTATGTTGCAACACTTACAAAACCTCTTGGAAAAAAAGAAAAGTCAAAAACGAGATGAAAGATTGCAGAGAAGCTGCCAAAGAAAAAAAAAATCACATCATTAAAAGGAACCAATGCCACATTTTATAATGCCAAATAAGAGACATTCTAACTTACAGAGGCGTGATTTGGATTAATCAATATTTCCTTCAGTATCTGGTTTCACAGAATAAAAACAAAAGACATGTCCTTCTCCCTCTCCCTGTCTTATATATATGTATCTCAAAATAACACAAGAACCATAATACCGAGCATCCGTTGTTTAAAAAAAAAAAAAAAAAAAGACTATACATACACATGGTAATTCTATATAACAAGTGTTCAGCAAAGCTCTTAACAGTACCTATCATTCTCCAAGGTACATGTATTAATACACAAAATTATTATTATTATTATTCTTTTTGTCGGATTCCATGCTGACGGCTGCTGAAAATTCAGCTGGAAAAAAATTATTCAAACTCTTTTTTCCCCAAGGCTGCAGCACAGTTCTGAACTTCTCTTTGGAAAACAGGTTTTAGTGGCCTCAATAAATGACATGTTTAGTAGGTTTGGCTTTAAAACTAACCACTTCCTAAAGTAGTGCTGTGTTTGCCCCCTTTCTGTGTTTAACCTCTCTGCAGAGAATGAGAAGCACTGAGCAGGAGAAACACAAGGTTTCTCCTCTGTGAGCAGCAGAACAAAGCAAGCTGGAGTCTTCTGGCATGGTCCCTTAGGGTTGGATTCTCTGGTGGCTAATAAGGTGGAAACACCAAAAAAAAGTCTTTTGTGCAGCTGAGGCGCTCATGACTGTCCCCATCGGTGTAGATCCTTGCGTGTCTAAAGCAGGCAGAGCTCTATTTGCGGGCTTTCCCTAGCAGAGGCACTAACACAAGCCCTTCTTTTCTATCTAGTCAACAACTTTCATGAAACCCACAGGATCTTAGTATCTTCAAAACCTCTACCATTTTGTGAAATGTCTTTAAGAACCCGAACCAAGCAAACAACTCCTCCTGGTGAAAAGCCAAGTGAAAAGCTGTGGTGACTAATACTGTCTTTTAGCTACTGGAAGCCAAGACAGCTGTGCATCCATTACCAAAACACACAGACTAGCAGGAGACTGAGGAAACTCAGTTATAGCCGGGAAAGCGAGAAACAGCAGTGTACACCAGAGGCCTCCATTATTAAGTGCAGCTGGCACAGATCTTACACAGTATTTTGAAGAGGTGATAATTTTTGAAGGAAAATAATTTATAAAAAATTTGGAAGCTGTTTCTACAAACATTTTGTAAAGTAAAACAGATGAAGTTTCTGCTATGTTGACCCTCCAACAATGATGCCCCGCCTTGCCAATTGGTTAAATAATTGTCGACCACACTTTGCTGCTGTAGTAAACCTGAGTGAGTAGAAAGAAAGCAGAAAAAAAAAACAACCCTCAAGGCTGCACAAAGGCAAAATAAGTAGCAAATTTTGGCTACTCACCAAACTGGTTATTTCTGCAGTGTCTCAATGACCGAACAGTATCTGCAATCATGTGCTGCAAAGACAAGATATAAAACATCAGTGCAAAAATCTGAGATGGATTCTGTCATTAGAAAAGCATGAAAAAAACCTCCTTGCCCTACACTGTACAGCAAAAAGCAACTGTAATAACGCAGAAAATGAAGACAGCAGGAGAGAGACTTTGCTCTTTGTCTTAGTGATAATATATCATGAAACACGGTTAACGGTTAGTCTAGAAGGTCCTTATTGCTATCCCACAGATTAAATGTGAACAACTCCCTAAGAGATCATGGAAAGTGGTAATGAAAAATAGCCAAACAGTTGTTTATTTTTGTTCCTGTGACTTTTATTAAACTGAAAGCCTACAGCAGGGAAGTCCTGAGGACTGGGTGAGTGCTTCTGGGTTCAACCTCCAGCTTTAGTGCATTATCCAGGGCATTTGGTAGTCTGCAACCTCTGCTTCTGTCTCCACGTATTGTCTAATTACACTGTAAGCCCTTTTGTGGCACAGACTACACCTTAACGTATACTTGTATAATGCCTAGCACAATCACGCACCAGTATCAGCTAGGCAGTTTTCTGCAGTATGATAACCAACACAAAAAAACCAACCCATAGCCTAAATGCTGCAGAGCAACCACCTTGAAATCTCCGCAGACATGTACCAAATAAGACTATACTGTAGGTATACTATTTTAAGAAAAGCCGGTCCTAACAGGGATATTAGATGTTCACTGAGATTAAGCAGAGGAAATAAAAGGTTTAAGTTTGGTTTCTCATTCAGACTCAGGTCTTGAACTTATGAAAACTGGAATTGTTCACTATAAATCAGTGGAGCATGCTCATTTTCACTAGATGACACCCATAAAGTTCTTGAGGCATTCCTCTTCCTTCTTTATTTGACTGCTTCTGTGGCTACTCTTCACCAAATCTAGTAACTAATTTAAGCAAATTGCAGTTAGTGGGAATGATTTAATAGCTCATGCAAACAGATGATGCTCTTCTCACATGTCCCTCAAAAATAATCAGAGGCAGAAAGGATTAACTGTCTTGAGCAGGGTATGTTTAAGACCAGAATGACGCAGAACAGCTCATCTCTCAACACCCTGGGAGCGGCTTACAAGGCTCCTCCACATAAAAGCTTATCACAAGAGCATGTTTCATGGAAACTTCATATTCCTTTCATCAGTGAATCAAAATATTTTTTCTTGTTACCCACTGTGCTTTATTTGCCATGAAATCATGCAATCTCTTGTGCTGATGTTCTTGCAATGATTATAATGAAATTCTAATGAGATGATCTAGATTTCATGATCCAATAATGTGAGTAATGGGAGAGCTCTCCAACTTCCACCAGTGACGTTGCTGTCATGTTTTCCAGCTGATGCCCTTTGCATTTGGCTTTTAGAAGTATGAAAGACCCCACTATCACACACGCTGTCATTCTTTTGCTGTTTCTCCTTTGTAGTCAGTCATCCAGCGTGGGTGTCCATCCCAAGACTGGCTTCTGAAGGTGATGCTCTGGTAGAACCTCTTCCTGTAACACTCTCTTAAAGCTGAATTCCAAGTCTCCCAGCTTTAGTAGCCTAATTAGGCATTTCTCTCTGTTTTCAACTCTCTGGGATCCAATTGTAATACAGAAAATCAGCCAATTCATCTGCAAAGCAAATGCTATTTCCTGACTGTTTAAACAGGTGCTTGCATACCATTAGTGTGATGAGTAACACACATTTCTTGTGGCCTTTCAGCCTACCAGCTACCTAGGATCATTAGCACTCCTTTAGCTGAGGATAGCAGAAACTCAGCCTTGGGAGTTGCACAGATATTTGGGGGATGGGGATTGAGAACCTTCAGCCACACGTATGCACTCCTTACAGCTGAAGGCATTAGGTAAGAAGGTGCTATCTAAAATGGTAATGGCCATTGACCTGTATTAGAGTTTGCTGGAGTGTGGCTAAGATGTGTCATTGCTAAGATCTGGGTGGTGGCTGACTGGAGGAAAAAAACTGAAGAAGCCACATTTCAGTGAAGCGGCTCAGTAAATACCATGGAAATACCTTCAGATGCAACAGTGTAAGACTGTATTTTCATTCATTCCTTCAGATTTAGTTGAGGAAGTGAGTATAGTACTAAATACCGATCTAACACTATTCTAGACTAGAGTTTACCCAACATGGAGTTAAATAAATCACTGCAATCCCTTGAACTTTTGCTAAAACTAGGCAACATTCCTGAGACAGAAGATCGTTTAATTTTCTTCTCTTTGCAAATTCTCTTCTTTATGTTTTGAATTAACTTTGTCTTCACTGCAATCATGTCATGTCAAATCAAGTTCAGTCATGGTAGGATTGTTGAGGCCATGATGGTCTAAGAATATAAAAGAAGCGGGGATTGTAGGGAGGGAGAATATCTTTTATTAAACCAACTGATATAGTTGGAAAAAACAATAGTTCAGACTGACAAGTCATCCTTCAGGTGAGATGTTTAATGAAGAAATGAAATATTTCAAAATACTGATCCAAATGGAGACACGAGAAACTATCCTTGCTTTGAAATTCATAAGCAGAAATTCTATGCATTTATGACAGTAAGTTCCTTCCCCAAAGCATTAATCTGCTATGGTAGAATAATTCTTTTCTTCTTTTTCTGCAACAGCAAATTCGCAGGTGAGGTTCAGCGGCTTGATCCAAAGCAAGCAGGAGTCAATGTCAATCCTAATTTTTCTCAGCAGAGGCCAGAAAGTGCTCAGCAGAGTATAGAACACCAAGGAAGACGTTCTTCCTTGGGACAAAGCCCTTACAATTAGAAAAGAACCATGAACTGATGTATATGTGATCATGTGTGATGGATCTTGTTAGTAAGTTCATGTCCGTTGACTAAATACCTTAGCATCCAAATGAAGCAGTGTAATACGCGTACTGCCTGAGTTTCCACCACACTCATATTTAAATCTCTCCTAAGCCCCCACTTCCTAAGCTTGCACTACTGCCTGCATTCATATGTACACATCCCATGAGACAGCAGGTTCCTGAGGGCGTGATCTGACTAATAATTTGGAGGCAGTGTCAGTTTGAACAACCCTCACCCCACCACCACCACCTCAGTCTCTCCCCCACTGCCATTTAAAATGCCCACGATCCATTTGCATGGGAAAGGTGAAATCCTGGCTCACTGAAGTCAATTAGCAAAGCTCCCACTGCCTCTAGAGACACAATGGTGACAGAAAGCATAGGAAATCTTACCCAGCAAGTCCAGCATACATTAAACATATACATGATTAAACAACAAACACACTAACAAGGTCTGGCTAAGACTGGAACAAGAATCAGATCCTACACATTCACTAAATAAATACACAGGCCAGTGGGGGGATTTTAGTAACAATTATTGTGCATTAAGGGCTAGTTTAATTTACATGTTAATTGGATGTACTTCCAAGAGGCAATGAAAAAGAACATGCTAATGAGTTTTATGCAAACACCTAAAGGTCAAACAGTTAATGGACTTGGGACAAGAAAACCTTTCATTAAATGCAAATCGGTGTTCTTGTAAACTCTGCGACAAGGTACAGAAATCAAATCAAAAACACAAAAAGAGGAGCTCAGGTTCAAAAGTCAAAGTCTACATCTGCTTGCAAGTTAAAAGACAACGTACATTACAATAGGATGTGAAAACAAATTCAACATCTGGTTCACTAATAACTCCACAGTTGCATGTTCATTCTCAAACAAGTGTAAACACATGGAGAAAATAGTTGGGAACAATTCATGAGGTACATCCATCTGGACTAACAGTCCCATGCCACATCTAGAGCAGTTGGGAAGAACATTTTGGTTTCTTGATCAAATACTCCAAGCCAGCAAAAAAAAAAACAAACAAACACCAAACCAAACCAGAACCAAAAGAAAAAACGCACACACACACAAAAAAAAAAACCAACAAACACCCAAAGTTTCTCCACTCCACCACTGTTCAGATATATAAACTATGGCTTTCAGTGCTAAGAAAACGTTATCAACAAAGAAATGAAATATGCAAGATAGAGAAATCAAACCTCTATCAGTAATATCATGCCAGAGTAGATGTCACATGATGTCTAGAGTAGATGTGGCCAAAGACACAATATCAGTAAGTGCCCTTCTACATAAAAGTTAGTATAGTATGGTATTTACAGTCAGTTTCATTCATATTTCAGGCATTATTTTCTTCATCATCTAACCTAGATCAAAAATTTTACTTTCATTTAAGATCCCTGGAATGAGCATACTAGTGGCAAGTGATAAACTAGAGAAACCTTTCCTTTAGTGCCTTGAGAAAAAAATGGAAACATAATTCAGAGAAAGCTGAAGCAGGAGAACTTAACTGAGGAGAAATAGTCCATGAGATGGTGCAAAGGAATAGATCTCACTGGGAAAAAAAAATAAAATGAGTGGACTGTGTGGCAGTGATGCTGGCCATTACCGGCTTAGTCACTTTACACAGAAGTGGGGGAAGAAGTAGTGAGAAGAGAGAGAAGCAGAGGAAAAGGGCAGGGGGATAAGACTGTTGGCTGTTTTATCCTGCTTGCTCTTTTTTACCCATTTATTTCTTCCTTATTCAGCCAGAAGAAAACCTTTTAGTCTTACAAGATAAGGAAGGGAAAGGGAACAGGAGAACATGAATCTCTGAAAAACAGGAAGGACAAAATTAGCTTACCAGCTTTTCAAAATTAACAAGGTTATCCAGAAAAGTTTTATTTCCTTCATGGATGAATGTTACATCTGAAAAAAAAAATGAAGCAAAAAGAATTATTTTTCATGGCTTTTTGTTTAATACAAAGAAATAAAATGACTAAACAGCAACAAAAAGAAAAAAGAAAAACACAAAGTATCCCATTAAGGATTGACACAATACCTTATAACAGTGGAACAAAAGCCTACTATAATGATGTCATGCAGAGATTATTAGATAAGACACTATGTACACATGGTAAAAAGAGGATTTTCAAGTGGGAGCACAGATTTCTTGTTAAACCCAGTCTGTATTACTTTTGGGGTGCATATCATACACCCTGGAAGGCTGGGAGCATGCGGGGGCATCCCAAGGGATGGCCCTGCATGGCATGCCTGCTCTCCGCACCCTGCGGCACTGATCGGGCCACGCTGCCCATGGCTGTGCCAGGGATAGGGCTGGCTGGTCCCTGAGCCCAGAGGTCCACGGAGGCAGAGCTGGAGTCGGCTCTGACAGCCCTTCATCTCTCTCTGTGGGATACGATGACTCTGAAGTCCTCCTCAGAGACACGGGCAACAGCAGTGGCCTGGCGGGGAGGTTAAATACAAACCACCAAAGTTCAAAGCCTTGAAATAGGCATTATGGCTAAGGAAAACACACTTTTATGCAGTGCTTTTTGAGAGAATTTCCAAAGGCAACAGAAAGGTCAGTGAGAGGAAAAGGAAGAGGTCTATATTTGGCTCCAGGAAGGGAACTGAACACAGTGTAATGAACTGGAGCCACCGGGCCGGGGGGCGAATATCAGGTGAAACAAATGTTGCTAAGTTAAGATTACAATTAAAGCAGTAGCCTGACATAATTTTCTCCGTTTTTCTAATGCATACTAGGACACAAAGGGAGACCTAACTCGGACATGAAGTACCAAGGACATGGACAGATTCACCATGGGGATGGAAGCTCTGACTCCAACAGTCCATCCCCTGGGTTACTGAAAATACTGACAGAAGCATCACGGCCACGGCCCCCATCAGCTCTCTCCTGGATGTGTGGGTACCCAGGAGTACCAGGAGGAGACAGCACAATTGTAATGAGATGGCATTCCAATACCATTACTCTTCAAAGTCACAGCTGTGTCTGCCAGCAGGCAAATGGCACACAGAAAACAGGCACGGTCTCCTTCTCAGCAGAGGTGCCAGCCTCCAACCCACCAGTCTAACTGTGCATCTCAGTTTTTCTCCTGTGCTCATCTCTAGGACTCCCTCCGATGCCCATTTGGTACCCCCCCTAGTTTTGGGGGATTCTAGGACTGGGAACCTGCAGCTGACACTTGGGAATGCTTTGTCACACACATCCCCCTCCTTCACTCTCCCCCAAAACAGCAAACCTGATTTATTTCCTTTTGTTTGAAAGACTCACTCTGTGCCTGAGGGGCATTTTGTAATTGCTCAGAATGGAAATGGTAGCAGCTTCGTATGCTGGTGGAAACGGGGGGCTGGGACTCATTAGGCAGAGCTCTGCATGAGGGGTGATGGAGAGCTCCCCTGTCCCGGGGGGGGGGGCTGGGCTGGGGGCTGCCTCGGGCACGCAGGATGCCAGCCTGGGCATGCAGGATGCCAGCCTGGGCAAACCGAGTCCAGGCGAGTCCAGTCGGCACTCCTGAGTAAGTGGGGCAAGCATGGCTTATGCTGGGGATGCCTTCAGCACCTCTCCACCCCTGGGCAGCATCGTAAAAATCAGGGCGAAAGGAGGGAGCGGGACCCTCTACACCTCCTCTGCTGGGTTGCTTTGGGGCACCCGGGGAAAGGAATTGGGAAAGAACACGGCTTCAGGACACAGACATTACTTGTCTCTATATCAATGCAGTTAAAAGCTGTCCGTCACTTCTAATGAAAAACTTACACTGGAAGCAGAAATTTCCACACAGCTTTTTAAGTCAATGACAGCAATGTATATATTTCTGAGGGTAGAAGGAACAGAAATTTGCTTTGCGGCCAACAACTAAGAGTCTAGATAAATTCAGTGGAGCAGAAAATTGCATCTGAGCTAGGTTGTAAGGGTACATCGCAGTATTTTATTACACATTTGAAAAATCTGCCTCATTTTCAAAAGCTGTGTCTGTGTGCTGTAAGAGAGCTCTGCATTTAAATTTAATTAACTTTAAAAGGACATTCTAAAGTTATTTTTCATAATTAAAGAAAGGTGATTAATGATTTTCAGGTTTTTTTGAAACTACTTTTGTTCTTCTTGTGTTGAAATCCAGTGATTTGTTGAGTTCTATGATAATGAATTCTACGCTATCCATGCTTACTTTATTGGCCTTGGAAATAATGTTAATACTTGACATGGAATAAAGTCCTACATACTGTGCAATACTTTAGGAACTACCAACCTTGGTAGTATCTCCTTGTGGATCACTGTATTGAAGAAAATTACTGTATTAATTTGCAAAGTCTCCTTGCTATCTCCAATACATTTTAGAGACATGAATGCTGCTTACGTGCCTGTTCTTATACACCATATTGTAGCGCTGCACAAACACCACTGCTACAAGTTACTTGTTTATGTTTGCCGCCTTTGTTTGCAGGCAAGACATACTCAAGAACATTTAAAAAAATATTGATTTTGAAGCCTTGATAATTGTATCCATCTGAATTAATGCAAACTCCTTTGATGTGTGCAAAGAGGGGAAGTGCCTGATGGCTCCCGTACTGTCACCGACTGATGTGGAGAACTGTCTTCAAACATTTTAAACTCACAGCAGCAGCAGGTTGGAATAAACAGCCTAAAGAGAACACTTTTGGAATACAGGAATGATCAAATGAATTTGCCATGTTCAAAGACAAGGCAATTAATAATTAATGACTCCAAGACAATGGAATATTTGAAATACCTGCTACTTAATTAGCTGCCCAGCTCACTGCTTTAAGCAAGTAGTTGTATTTTGTTTTAACAGATTTTTTTTAATAGTAGGATTTTATTTAAAAAATATTTAATCTCTTTCAGACCTATAAAAGACTTGAAAATCCCCTCCTTTCAGGACAGACAGACGGGGCAGGTTCTGCCTTCAGGGTGACACCAGGCAGGTTCACCCCGGCGAGGCAGGGCAGGCACCTCAGAACAGCACAGCCGGGACGCCCCGGTCAGGAGCTTGCAAGGTCTCGCTTCTCCACTGAAGAGAACATGGCCAAAGCAATGGCACACTGCTTGCTCTATCCACGCCTGACGGGAAGGCACTAAAGTTTGAAAATCCGTGTGAAAATTGCCGTCCTCCCCCTGTCTTAAAAGGCAGCTGTTTATTATCCAGGTCAAGTGCTATCTTGCAGATATTGCTACCTCTGCCACATACTTATCATAAGGTCATCTGAAGGGGGCAAAAAAACCAACCAACCAACCAACCAAACCACCTTACACTTATTTTAATTAACCACAACGAAGAACAGCAGCCAAGCTTTAACATTACCTTTCAGAAGTAAGGGCATGAAGGGGATTTTTGGAGATTTCATTTTCTTGAATGCATCTCTGTAAGCTTTGTGATTCAGAGAAGGGTCCTACAAAATCATTTGAGTAATAGAGAGAAAAATCAATAGCCTATAAAAAAAGCAATTCTAAATCCATTACAGGCTTATGATCTGAACATGATTTAGATATAAAAGGTTTCTTCAGGAAACAAGGTAGATAAAAAGGTTTTCTAAGCTAGGTGACTTACTAAACTGAACAGGAAATGTAAACAGCAAAAGGAACAAAAGCAATTGCATTCCTCTAAAGGAAGCAGTGCTAAAATGGGAGTAAGCTGCAGAATAGATTCACTTGGACTGCTCTGTAATTTCCCCACAAATTTCTATTAGCAAAATCTCTTCAACTTACTGTGTAGGACAGAATGTATCCCAGAATGTATTGCTAATTCATTTCTTCTTAAAAAAACCAAAAACCCCAAAAAACCCCAAACACCACCAAACAACAACAAAAACATCCCAACAATAACTGCTCTCAGATCAATGGAGCATATCAGAGATTTTCCAAAGAAAATAAGAGAGTATGTTTCAGTGGTGTTGTGTAAGTAATTAAAGAAGTCATCTCAATTTCCCATATAAATGAACATTTTTGTACACCAGCTCACACATAATCTTGAAAACACATTAATTTATAAAGGACTCTAAGTACAGAAGTGTGACAGCCATTAAAGGCTGGATCTCATGTTCCCCATGCCAGGCAGTGATCTCACCACGCACCCACTTCCATGACAGCCAGACGAAACACTTGTTTATTCAGTTTTGATAATGCTGACAAAGACCCTTAGCCTTGGATTTTTCTTTTTTTTTTTTTTTTTTTTTTTTTTTTCTTTTTTTAACATCAGCTGCCCTCCTTTTCTCCTGATCCACAGCACATTGCTTCAGATAAAGGCTGATTAACCACCAGAGCAAAAGAACAGTTTCCAAATTGATGCTGGGGAACCGACACTACATTCGCCTGCCTCTGCCCTTCCTCCAGCTGTCAGGAATACAGCCTTTTTCCTTTTCGTGTTTGGAGACCAGCTCTGAGCTCTGGAGAGCTGCGTGGCCTTCAGCAATTCACAGATCTGACATGACAAGTTCCAGCTCCACACAATAACAGGCAGCCTCCAAATAAATTAGGAAGAAGGAAGGCAGGTAAAGACAAGCAATGCTGTTCTGCTGTCAACACTGTACTTACCGTTAAGCTTTCAAGTTCAGTGAAAAGTTTCTTGAACTTCCCAGGAATTTTCTGATGTGGGAGAGGGGGGGAAAAAAAAAAAAAGGAAAGTTGATTTAGGCAGAAAAATGCTGAGGCATTTTTTTCCAAGAGAGTGCCATGGGTGAAGCACCTGCTGAAAGTACCAGCAGGCAGTTAACCTCCGCTCCTCAGCTCCAAGAGCCCTAATTACAGACCATGTTCAGCGCAATGCCAGTGAGGCACCAGACCCTGCAGCCTGGCCTCACGGACCTGCATCCTTCTTTTATGGAAACTGCTTGTTAGCAGCTGATTTTATTTTCCCCTCTAGCTTCCATGTCTGCTGCATTTACCTTAATATCTGTATCAAGTCAGAAGCAGTAACACAGGCTAAGAATTCAGATACTGTGATCACATCCAGCTTAAATCATTTGTTGTAATCAATCTTCCCCTAAAATATGGTTCTAGAAATCAAGAGGCATCACGCTTAGTGCTGTTTGATACACCACCCCCAGCGCCAACCAGTGTTACTACTGGTACACACTGGAGCCAGAGAAAGAGATCTGTCCCTAGCAAACGATTATTCCATATCTGGTACCTCATCCTAATCCCACAGGGAGGTGCACAAAGCACCTTCCAAGGGAGCCCAGGCACAAACTACCTTCTTGCCCCACATGCTAGCACCTGCTCTGCTCCACAAGCATCTGCTTCCTTTATGTCTAAGATGCTTTAATGGATTCATCTCATTAAACTCAAAGCAACTGTTCTACATTTTGTTGAGTTTTGCTGCTGGTATTTCAGACTTGAAGAATGGTGTGTGGACCTTAAAGCCTGTCTATTTTTTCCAACCATACTAGTTAGTCTAGTAGAAGATATCCCCTCTGAATACAAATCCTGTCTTGTCTTTGTCCTTAGACCCTGACAGCCACAGTGACAGTACCAAGAGAAAAGAGGTTTAGAACAATTAAGATTAAGTGGATGTGCTGTATGATTAAAATGCTAAAGTAACTGAACATGGAATTGCAATTGCACATTTTTAATATCTTCAATCAGGGAAAGTTAGGCTCATTAAAACACTGCATACTGTAGAAAAAAAGTAGAATATGCTTGGGAGAGTACTACTTGTTTAAGAATTCAAGTGCAGAGCCAATATAATTTAGCGTCTAAATGGTTGCTTAAATTTAGGTGGTTTCATTTACATGTGTAAGTAATCATAATTAATTTATAAACATTGCTCTACTTTCTAGAAGTCACATTACTAATGCAAATAACCTACTGCTTTTGAGATTTCCAGTGCAGTAAAGTTTTACAAATAACAAAAACATGCATGTGACTTCATAAATATTTTACACACAGAAACGTGACATATTTACAATGACACAGATGCAGATGCACTTCTTTGTTCCAACAAGCAATATATTCTGCCTTTCCTGAGAGAAGTCCACCAGCAGCACATGATCTCCAGAGGTCTCACCACACAGCAGAGTTCTGCGTGTTTCTGTGCCGGAGAGACCTACACCATTGCCACCAGGTGCCTTTGATACAATACTCAGTCCCTTCCACTCTCTTACCAAAGCCCAGAGAAATGGGATGAAGGCAGCTCTTAAGAGCAGGCAAGGGCAAATGTTCCCTAGAGAGGCATTTTAGAAATAGGAGAGACAAGGGGTTTCTGTACTGTCATCCTCAGGTATGTATTTTTCTCTAGAATTTTGCTTTACCTGTTACTTGAAGTTAGCTCCTCCTTGCCTATCTGAGTCCCTGTAAACTTCTCCCCACAGAAGCAGTCCCTGCCCTTGTTTCTCTGCCTGCCGAAGCCACTGACATATGCGGTGACGTTGCCACATGCACGATTTCAGCTACGGGGGAAGACTTTGCTCTGGACAGAGTTAGACAGGTTTGTAAGTCTCTGATGGCCATTTGGTTTCAGATGTTGGTGCTCAAGAGAATCACCAAGGCAGGAGATCACAGCCGTTCTCTCTCACTGTATTACAGATCGGTATTTTTTTTGAGTACTGCTCACTTGTGGTGTTGGGGACATAGGGGGAGGGATAAGGCTTCACTCCATCACATTAAATTACTCCTTCCCCAATTTTTGGTTCATCAGCAGATATAGTAAGCTTGCAGATACTACCACTCAATAATTTGCTTGGATGGAAAAAAAATTCCACAATATAAACACAGATCCCAGTGGGACCCTCCTCTAAACATCCTATGCTCTTGTCTAGCAACCAGTGGCTTCTTTAGCAGATAATCTCTGTTCTCCAGCATGTTCCTTATTCATGGTCCATTTCCTAACTTTGTTGTTCAGGATGGGCAGCTGCAAAAGAGCTGATAAAAGAGAATTAAAGAGGGTTTATTTCTACTTCATAATTTCGTAAAATGAAATTATTCCATAATAAGGTATGGCTTGTTTGGAGCCACCTTTATAAAACTTTCTGTTTTGATATCTACTTATAATGCTAGGATAATTTACCTGACTTTTTTTTTTTTTTTTTAAGAGGGTAAGATGTCCTCGCTTTGTTCATATATAAAAGCTCTGGAAGGGCACATTTAGTTTTATCTGAATAGCTGTGATGCTAAGGTTTCATGTCACAGAGAAGTTTCTCTACCAACACTCACTCCATGTTTGATATCAGCATGAAAAACGAGTAATTAGAAAGAAAAGGCAATTCACCAGTATACAAATTTTGTGAGAAATGGTTTTGACAGGGTCTAAAAGATACAAAGATGCGTCTTACCTCCCAAGTCTGAGACAGACGGCTGACAGATGCAGTGTTGAGACCCATAACAATAGCAAAGAATGAATTCAGATTTCTTTGGGCTTTACAGCTGTGGAATAAAAACATGAATGCTGTATTCTGATTTTTTGTACTTGGAATCAGAGATAAATGGAACGCAGAGGTATCCTAGGTTACTGAGTCCCATTTCCACCCTCAGCACTAACATACAATCATCTTCCACATAATGAACTCATTAAATGTCCTCTCATGACCACCTGCAGTCTAGGTGATGGGGTCTCTGAGAAGTTTTTTAGCAAATGTTCCACTGTCTCATAAACCCTCTTGTTGGCAGGTAATTTTTTTTTCCTTCGCTGTCAAAAGTAATTTTCCCTTTTCAATGCTCAAGTTACTCTCAGCTGTCCTTTACCATATCAAATAATTCCTTGACCTCTATTCTGTTCTATGATAAATAATTTCATCCCCTTTTTCATCTTTTCTGTAAATTGTACATCATCGGTTCCTTCAATCTCTCTTTGTGGTCATGGCCTGCAATCTACTTTTTTGTATTGTTATTATCCTTCCTTGAATTCTTTGTAATTTATTTTAACTTTTCTCTCATGCGTTTCCTTCTTACCAAGGAGACACTGCGAGACAGCGGGGAGAGAAGGAGAAATACAATTACTGTTTTGGCTCTAAGTTCTTAACACCTTTCTCCTACGCAAGTATAAAACAAATAGCAAATTATTTATTTGGAACAGCATCACACTTTGTCCTTGCCTTTAATTTGCCATCTATTATCACCCAAGGACCTCTGTCACAGTACTGTTCTTTACAATCATGCATTTTTTTCTTCAGCTCAGTATTAGCATTTCCTAGCTGAATTACTTTGCATCTATCTAAATTAAATCTTATCCTACTGTTGTTTGCACATGCCACTAGACTCCTTAGATCATTCTTTTTTTTTCCTATCCTCCAATGCATTTGCAACCCCTCATCATTTTTATTGTCTGAAAATCTGATTAATGTTCAGTTTACATATCCCTGTAAATTAGCTGCAGTTAGCAGTGGTTCCAATACAGGTCCCTATGGAATTTGCTTGATACCTCTATTCTTTGAGATTTTACTATATACTATCAGACCATTAAGAAATTTGAAATACTGAAATACTGAGTCCTTTTCAAACAAAAAGATTCCCATTTCTCTTGCAGATTCTTGAAGACCACTATAAACATATGCGTGCATCTGTGTGTGAGTGAGAATCCTCTTTTAAGATAATTTTAAGCAAGAATGAATCCACTGCCTTCACTGGGATTTATCATCAGGGAGAAGTGCATGCCAAGGCCTTAGACTGGAAACTCGCCAGCAGTTACAAGTTTTATAGAGCTTGCATTCATCGCTGTGTTCTGTGTCTTGAGATGGTACATTTCTCACTTCACTTTAGCTGTCTTAAAATTAATCCTAATTTTGCTGCTTAGACTCCTTTCATCATTAAAGTCAGGCAGCTTCCAAAGGTAATTCATTCCAAAACAAGAAAGGTGTCCAACGCAGCCCAAATAAACTGTTGGGTGGGCCCATTTCCCACAAAGAACACAAAGACAGAAGGTATGTCTGTTACAGTCAGCCACTGCCTGGGGAGCAAGGCGGCAGCTGTTATAATCCATTTATTCTAACCATACATTGACCTGTTTCTGTAACTCCTCAGGATGTTCATTTCTAACAACATGCTAATTCATTTTCTTTATTGAATCACCTGTTTTCTATTTTAGACTAGCTCATCAACAGAAGCGTATATATCTGTGTTTCAAAAACTCTGTTTCCCTTTTATGTACTGACACACTTGTGTAAAAGCCTTCCATCTTCTTCAGGTGTTCCTCAAGAGCAAAGCACACAAACACTGAACATGAGATCTTAGTCCTGATGCTGAAAAGCTGAAAGTCATAAACAAAGATTCCTGGCCAAATCTGGGAGCAGAGAACAAGGAGCAGCCAGAGCTGCTCACAGCGTCCTACCTTTAGTCATAGACAAAATATCAGGGCTGCTTGGCTTGTCCTGTGCTTAGCACACCATCCTTTCACCCTAATTGTTCCTCTTTCATCAACTCTTCCAGAACTGATGAGATATGATAACATCTTCTCTTAGAAAGTCGCTTTTCTGATTGAAAAAGATCCTGAGCAAACTACACACTCACTTCTTTGTGTATCCATTATTTCACTATCTACATGCTACTACGATGGGTGCTTCTGCAATGCACTGGGAGAGCCTGTCTACTGTTTACTGACAACCGTATTTAGTCTCCACAAGATGGGCTTTCACTTAACAGGGACAGAATTAATTCAAATAGAGCAACATTTTAGTCTGGTGATAAATATAATTCTGATTCATGTGGGACAGACATGAAACTTTTCCTGGAACGCAAATTAATGCTACCGTGGCACAAGCAAGGCACACAGAACCAACCATTTTTGACATAATTGGACCAAACTCAGCCATTGATAAGGCAGAAAATGAACTTATTACTGGATACCATACAACTTGCAAACTAAATCAAATCACATTTATGAGTTACACCAGATTAGATTAGAAGAATTAATTTCACCAAAGGCACTGTGTCAGCAGAGAACAGTCCTTTGTATGTAAGTGCCTTGCAAATTAAATCAACCCAGTCAATGAAAGGAACAAATTATACATTTTCCACGAACATACATATTCAAATATTGCAGAAGACCAACAAGTGGAGAGAGAGGCAATGACAATGGTTGCACATATTTAAATTGCTCCATTTCCTTGGTTACCAAAATAAAAGTGATTATAGAGAACTCTCTGTGTATAGTATATATTTGTATTCTGTTTCAAGGCATAGAATAAATGCCAGCGCTATTTGGTAACAGTGCAAGAATAGATCATCAAATCTAACTTATGAAGAACCCCCCCCTCCAATAAATAAAAATAGTACTCCAGAGATGATTACATGCAGCAACAGCTTACTGCAGCTAGTTTCCTCTCTAGAGGGGGACTTTCACGATTATAACAGAGTTTTTTGGTTTCCCTGTAGTCTTTGGTGAATAACTGTGTTGCTGCTCTAATAGTTTTGTAATACGGTCCTCAGGTTATCTCTGCTAAGAAAGGAGATACCTCTGCACCATCAGGGATTTTGCAGTTGATGCTGCAGATAGAGCGGCTAAGCTGCTGGGAAAAATTTGAGCAGCATATATGCTACCATATCTAGTTTTGGCCAGTGTTTGCTGTTGTGATTTATGGACTGTATTATCTAGGTATGCGTACTACACTATCAAAACACAGGATGACAAATTAGTTTTCTTTCTTTGCCTTTACACATAATTCTCACCAAATAATGTGAATTCAAGGATTTTTGTTGCAACTTTAGTACTTACTGCGCAGCAATCTTGATGAACTTTTTGACTAGCTGTACACGTTTGCAGAGCTGGCTGCAGAGGAGTATCTCAGTGGCAACCCAAAGCTGGACCTCATTGCATCTTTGAAGCAGAAGACTGAGATTCTCGGTGTTTTCAGCACTGCCCTGTCTGCTGAACGTGAAGTATATCAGCTCTTGCTGGAAGACAATGACAACATTATTAGGGATATAAAAACAATTTAAATGTTAATGATTAATAAATTATTTAAAAGTATGTTTTTGAAACAAGACCTGGTTACAAATGGTTATTTTTTCATTATCCATGAGCCAATCACAAATGATTCAGGGTCCAGGTTTGGCTTAGCAAAATCTAGAGGCTTATTACAGTAGGCAGGTGGACTGGAAGTCCTGCAAGACACGCTTTTCTTGTGAGATTTCCTGCAGTTCCACTTCTGGCTACAGCCAGGTACAGGACATAAACAATCTGTCTCTTTCTGCATTTCATTACTTCCAGTATAAAAAAGCAACCATATCAGACCATTGCAGAATCTGAAAAATTTCCATTCAAACTTCTTCCTAAAAATAGCCAAGCTTTCATCAACAGAGGTGTGGGTCTTGATTTCTGTGCAAAAAAGGAAACTTGACTAGCTCTAGATTTAAAGTGTCTAGCCTGAATAAAAGAACCTGAAATAAAAGATCAAGGAAAGCATCTGATGAGAAGCAAGGGAATTTCCCATTCACTTTCTCAGAAAGCCAACATGCTTTTCAGTGGATGATATTTTCAAGTGACATTTTGTACTATTAACTGTGTACTTTTACTCAGCAGCTCGCACCAGAACCTATCAAAGTCATTGAAACAACCCAATGGGCACTGAAGTGGGCCATTATCCCATTATATATAGCCTGCCCAGCATTTTTTATCTCACTGAAGCCTAACAAGAACAGTAACGTGACCATCTAAATTGCTGAAATTGTGAATTCTTTTGTGGTTAAAGTGGTATCAAGGACACCTATTTGTGGAGTTCTGTATTTACTGGAACATTATTGAGTGCAAAGGACAATTTGCATATATAACATAGTCACACAGGCAGTTTTCAGAGAATAATCATGCTCTTCTACTGTCTTAAGGTAAATCTCAATAAAACCCACCAGATAAACAGGGAACATATGAGATGCCCCAACACTGGGAAGTTACAAGCCTTTGACAAATATTTTGAGTATCAAGGATTGCAACACATCTCTTGGACCTGATTCAATGCCACCACTATTGAGAGCTGCCAAATCATACTGTCATGACGGTGAACTGAGCATCAAAGAATACTGATGCTCCAAAATTTATCATAATGGCACAATGCTGCATGACAGTAATATATCTAGAGGTGGACACGGTGCTTCTTACCTCATGAATTGCATTGAAGAGGCTCCAGTCAAAGTTTGTTAGTTCTAAGGCAAGATCCCAGGTGTTGATTCCCAAAATTCTCACAGACCGTTGCTGCAACTCCTCATTTTCAGCAAATGGGTTCTAAATCAATAGCCAAGAGCAAAAAAATCCTCAGCAAATGCCAGTAGTTCTACAATGAAACAGCTACTGGACCAAGGTACCAAACAGAGCTGAGTAAGTAATCTTCTCTAAGTGCACTCCGAGGGTTTCCTCCCTCCCGCCCCAACCAAAATCAAGGAGCTACAGCCTATTTAATAAATAGCTTGAAACAGGAAATAGGTCAATAGGATCAATGATTTGCTACTGGATTAGGCCTTCTCCCTCTCTCTTTCTCTAAACCTTGAATATAAAACACTGACCAAGCAGACAGCATAATGAAAATAAAATCCCTGAAAACATCAGAAAACAAAATCTGAATTAAGACACCAGAAAATCTTTGTATTATAAGATAAAGGACTCATTCTGTAAACACATTGGGTTTATAATAAATACAATTTGCTCACCAATCTACCTTTAAAAAGAACATAAATCCATACATTTTATGATTAATCTACTCCAAATATAATCACCAACAGTAAAACACTGTGGGTCCTGACCCATAAAAGTTACTTAGCATATTACTGTGGAGTGCATTGGTAGTGCTGGTGTTAGGGGTCATTTGACATTCCCATTATTAGCTTGGCTTTTCAAACGTTTGCTTTTTTTTTTTTTGCCCTTTTTTTTTTTTTTTAACCTCATCAGGCTGAAACTTGGCACCCGAACCATCTGCCAAGACGAAAGATTATTCTTATCAGTTAAGCCATTACTTTGGTGCTATATTTCTGACAGTTACAGCAAGTTTTGCAATTTTTATTGTGTAACTAATGAAACTAGATTGGCTGTCACCTGTCTGCACTGGAAACCTTCCCTTAATATTTGCATTTTTAGAGGTGGCTAGAACGCCGGAGATAATGGGGATGACAGATTACAATGATAGCGGCGTGTCAGCTCTTCGAGGCACATTGATCCAACAAAATGTAAATAGACATTTCTCATCCCTAGGATGAATGCACAGATCCTAGCGGTACTGACAAAATGTAAAAGTCAGTTGCAATACCATCCCCGTGCTTTCCTCGAAACATCTGCATAATTAGCAGAAAACTATTGAAACAGTAATTCTTTGAGTGCCTGACTGTTCCTGCCTCACTGAGGTTTTGGGAAATCATGGGGGGAGAGAGTTTGCAATCCCGGTATCTGAGGACAGAGGGAATGAGAGAGACATGCTCCCCTTCAACTCGCTCCCCTCCCCAGCATCAGCAAAAGGATGGAGAGACAGACAGACAGAAGGAAGGGAAGAGGACATACCACAGTGATATATGACAGCCACAGACTGACTGGCTGCCTGCCACAACACTGGGGTCACACCGATGCCCCGTAATTTTGGTAGAACTCACACGACATCTATTTCTACATGTAGTAATTATTCCACAGAGTTTGTCCATCACCTTGAATGATTATGTACCAGGCACTTTAAGTGCTACAGAGGCACAAGGTGAGGAGGAAAGAAGGGGAAAAAAAAAAAAGAAAAAAAAAGTCACAAGGGCCCTGAATAATCTTCATCCCACCCAGTTCTATACAAGCACAAGTCAGCTTTTCCAGGCTCATATAAATTGAAAGATTTAAGCTGTACAGAAGCTTTGGTCTATTTGAAATTGATGAACAAATTCCATTACTGTTCAGTCAAATAACTGCTGTTAACACAAGGTATTTTTTTTTTCAGGTACAGAGCAGCTCAGTAAGCTGCACTAAGGAAGCAAAAAAAAAACCTCCATATTGAAAAAACCCTCTGAAAGGAATATTAAGTTCTTGATCTGGAGTCAGACAAATCAAAAATGGGAAGTATACAACACAGATCCTTACCAAAGTATCAGTCAGATCTTTTCGGTAGACAAACATACGACTGGATGACTCAAAAGATTTTGAGATAGCCAAGTCATTTGGTTGTAGTTCATGTTTTTCTGTAAAAACAGAAAACAAAACACAAAAGCTTCAGAAAAGGAGTTAAATATGAGAAAAACATTACAAATATATTTGTAAAGCCACATCAACTTCTTAGAATGTAACTAAGCATCAAATCCAGTCCCTATGGGGACAACCATCTCCACGCTATTCAGACACAATAAAGGCAAGATTTCTCTGATGCTGGACTAGAGCACAAAAACTTTTAGCATCTGCTTTCAACCTGGACTTCACATAGGATAGAACAGAAAGAAACCCTTAAATCATCTAGTCTAATCTCCTATGCATTACAGAGCATTTTATTTTAACCCAGTGTATCCACTGTAAACGTAGTGACTTTTGTTAGAGCCTCCAGAGGCTGAGCTGTTGTGTGTCACTGGCAGACAAGAGCAGGGGTGGAGATGTCATCAGTAGCCACAGCCACTTGACAGAAAAAGAAGTTTAAAGGAACCAAGCACCATGAAATTCACCCCATGGAGCAGAGCTGAAGAGTCCTTTAAAGGACAGTATTTACAGAAATTCCTCTAGGTCTAGAGTAATTCATTTAGGAAACATCTGAGTAAAAGAGCAGGACACACCAAATGAAGAGAAAGGACATTTTTTTTTACTTCCACTCCAGAGTACTGGTTCAGCTCTGGGCAATCGTGGACGCACGAGAGAAAGGTGTAGGGTTAAAGCAAAACCCAGAACACAGCTAAAAAAACTGCCCTGGGAAAAACACCTCTTCCTGCAGGCTCCAGGTAATCTTCTGGAGACCTGACACATGAGATTTTACTACAGTGACTGTATTAATGTAGACCCAAAAGCACTACAAGCATGCTCACAGCTACCTTGAACTTTTCATTGGCCACGAGGGATCAGGAGGAGTCTGAGAGTCAAACATCATTTCAGACTGTTTTCCCACTTATCCATGCTGGCACTGACACCAGTTACATCCATGTTGAACTACCAGTATGTTTTTTCAAGGTAATTTTGAACAAAAAGAGCCTGCTTGTTCATTTCAGGAGTACAATAAAAGCATGTTGTTCCCCAATGCTCATACTACTGCCCTCCAAGTGGATGGCAGATGACAGTTCTGAGTCATGCAAATAGCAAAAAAAGGAAAAAAAAAAGCATGGCAGGCTGGTGTTTATTGTTCACTCCACAGGAGTGACAATGCATAAGAACAAAGATACTGAAATTGCAGTATCTCCAATTAATTCAGGCAATGTGACTAAATAACTTTTTAGGGGTTACAATGGTCATGTACAAATGACAGTCCTATTGTACCTGCATTTTAATTATTGTTTCTTATTGAACAGTCAAGTGCATACCACTTCTATTCCGTGGCTTTCTTGGGAACCAATGTGGTCTAAAGATAATAATGTGTTCCATTATTTATGAATTGTTGGTTTTCTGTAGCTAAGTAGGCAGTTAGCACCAGATTTATCGCTATCAGAGCAAAACTTGCCCTGCTCTTCAAGAGAAGCGCAAGACCTGAAAAACAACAGCAGCACAATGATTTTGCAGTGCTGTAAAATGCACTGGAGGTGAGTTTGGGTACACACAAGGGTAAAAAGAGTATGCCTGCAAATGATGTAGCCCGGCTGGCCAGGACACCTACGTGTAATGCTCCCATGTGGCTGTTCGGTTCCCAGGCTCTAGATAGCCAGAGCAGGGCACCATCTCCCTGCCACCCACACTCGTGCCCTGCAAAAACCTGGTTGTTTAATTGGGCTCAGAGGGAGGGGGAGAAAAACGTGACTTTCCACTTCTGAATCAAATAAACAAACAGAAGAAGCCAGCATTTGTGTATATTTTATTTAACTAGACTGACAAAGAAGTAGCAATGAGTGCTGTATCTCTAAGGGTGCACCCTTTGTCCCAGGGGATTGACACCAACTAGTGTTATCTGAGAATATGGCCAATATATTCTACACTCTTAGCCCCTTTTTGTAGATGTAGCTTCGCATTTCTATGCACCTAGTTAAATTGCTTCCTTTATACTCCCTAAGAGCCAAAAGACACCACAATGAGCAAAACAATCTGACCAAAGAGCCTGAGACCTGCCAGACACCAAAGAAAATCTTTGGGGTTTGGCTAGTCCCTAGTATCAGCCCATGATCAGTCTGGTCTTCCTTAAAAAAAACAAACAAACAATAAGCCTTTCTGTTCAATGAGAAACACTAAAATAATAGGCAAAAAATGTCAGTTGTAAGTAGGACTGCTTACAAAATAGTGCTTAGATTGCTCTCAGTATCCCAACTGTGCAAATACATGTCTGCCTCCTTTCTGCTGGAGAATATTCATTACCCATGCCGTAAATGAGGAAATAGCCACACATATTGTATTTGTTATTTCCTTTTATATTTTTAAAGCAAACCATGCCTCATCGCCTTCCAAATTAATTTAAATGCGAAAGCAGGAGATTTATCTGTGGGGAAAAAATAAAATCTTGCAATACTGCTGCAGACTAAGAGTCCTTTGCACTCCCTTTGCAGCGAGGAGATGCCATATCGGACAGTACCCAAGAATGAGCTGTTGCCATGGAAACGACTCTCTGGGAAGCAGCTCCTCATTGTTCCCGTGGTCATCCAGCTGTGGGACCACACAGGAACAGCTGTATCCTTGCACCAGAAAATGTCAGCTCGCCCTTACGTAAGGCACTGAAAGGTAAGTAATCAGATGAAGGGAAGTTATTTACCACCAGAGAACGTGACTGTCACCAGCGCCAACTCCTCCTCTGGGTACTGGATCTTTTCTGCTACAATCTTCAGTATCTCCTGAGCTGAAGTGGATACTTGAGCTTTCACACTGACGTAGGAGTGCTCTGTTATATACACACGGCAGAAAACTGCACAAAGGAAGACAGACACACTCAGCAGTAGGCCAAGACATCTGAACCAAGCAGGGGAGAATCTCGCAGACCCGACCACGGCAATGCCTCGGCAGCCCGGCTGCAGGAAGGGCGGCTGCTGCACCCAGACCCACAGGGACACGAAACTAAGCATAAACGTCACCAATTTCTCTCTTCCCACCTCCTCCCCCTGGGAAATGCGAGGGGCAAGCAAACAGAAACAGACACCCCCATGGCAGTACCTATTTAAGACTTTCTACTGTGAGGATTTGTCACCGACAACCTCCTCTACTGCCTATCTTCTCTGCAAACTCAGCTGCTGCCATCTTTTCTCTCTTGCTTTTAGGTTCAGATAAATCATCACCTTTTCAGTATATTTCTTCATATCCACTGCAGAAAGTATTTTGGACCTCCACTTCCACCTGGAACAGGAGGCTTTGCAAGAACAGCGCTCTCCGGTCTCCAACCACTCCCGCTACCTTATCTGTCTAGACATCTGAACTACTCGCCTTGCCAGAGTATTTCAGCACCAGCAGAGGCTGCCCAAACAGCAACGCAATTAGTTCTGACAACTTCACTTGCAGCACACATAAAAGGGACTGGTTTGGAGAAATTCCCTGGGCTCATCTCTTCCGCTGAAGACCATGAGTTGGTTTGGTGCTGGGAGGCAGATTCCCAGCAGCAACACTGTGGTCAGCTCAGCCAGTACTTTGTTTCTGCTACAAAAAGGGACGTACACTCTCTCTGCTTGCCAGAATTCTAGGTTTACATCTTTTGCCGAGTTTGCTGTAGCCAGTTCTTTGAAATACAGCTGCCATACTTAAAAGGGAAGAAACAGAGCTGCAGACTTGCATAAATATTTCAAAAAATACAACATCTGCTAATAAGAATTACCACAACTCTTGGTTTCACACTCACTTCAGTGCTTACTTACACTTTCCATTTCCTTCTGCTCTAGCACTTCTTACTGCAGACAGGCTGCTACCATGTCAGTATAAGACAAAAGTTTTCTTCTCCAGAAATGCTATATTTTAAAAATTATTTTTATTGACAGATGTATGCAGCAATAGCTCTTTGTTTGTCATACAAATCTTCATGGCTTCAGGGCACTTTCATTAACAGAGACGGTGCCAGAAGCAGTTAAGAACTCTATCCTCAAGAATATCTTTTTTGTGTGTTGTAGTAAAGAAAAAATGAAGATAAGAAGGAAGGAGGAACTTAACATTTAGCCTTGGGGAAGAAAAGTAATTTGATTTTATAATTTTTTCTTCACCTGTCTCTGCTGACAGACAGTAAATCAGATGCTCATCCTATAGCAGAATCTCTCTTCAGAATGGATATAACTCATTAAAAGATAGAGACATCAAATTGCACTCTAAATTACTTGGTAGAAAAGTAAATTTTAAAAAATCTGGCAGAAATATTTGGACTCCATAGGCAGAGTGTGACACAACTTGCTTACGGTGAATTTGTCTGAAATCTCCTCCTCTGTCATTTGGTAGGGGACAATGACAGCAATGTTAATTTTTAACTGGGCTACTTACATATCCTTTGTTTAAGACTGAACTAAACCAGCCCACAGGTCAGGTCCTCAAGCACAAACATCATACTGATTCTCCCAAACCCTATTCCCACACACACCTTTCCAACATCCTATCTGCGGTATCTATTGGTATGGACCATACCATCTCTTCCAGAGGCCTATGATGCTCCTCTGTGACGTGCAGGAGGGAATGCAGGTGGGAGGAAGTGGCCATGGGCTGCAAGTCACCCTGGCAATGCTTACATTAGGCAATAAAATGCCTCTGGTCAAGTGGCATGGTGTGGCTTGGACAGACCCATCCTGCACAAGCACCATCGGTTGGCAGCACTCCACCATGCCAACCTAGATGCCGACCCTCAGCATCTGTCTCTCCTCTCCCCAACTCCACTTTTGCTATTTCATTCCCTCAATCCCACCATCTTTCATGGCTCATGCTCTCCAGGAGTGAGATAAAGCAATTTAACCCAACTCTGGCTGGCCTTGCTGGGTCCTGTCCTTCCTGTCCCCACAGCCACACAGTCTGTCCCCTCTCTGGTGCCAGTACACTTCCCTCCCCACTCACCCACGAGCTGCGTCTGACCCTAAGAAGAATGAGTGTGGGAGTTCTCATTCAAAAATAAAATTTTCAGAAGCAGCCTTGATAACATAAACCTATATTAGATGCATGGAAAGAGGATATCTATCAGCAGCATGTATTGCGTGGAAAGACTTGGCATTGAAGGAGGTCAGTTTTTATTCTGTCACAAATGAGTGCTAAAAATATACTGACTCCAAGTGAACTTCTGGAATTTTGTTCCCAGTGAGAAATGAAGATATAACATTAAAGGGCGAGACTTCCAGGTAGGAGGTTCTTCTGCCTGTTCTCTGCTTGTGTACACGGTGTTATCCTCCTCTCCACCTCCTTCCACATACAGGCATTACATGAGGGTGACAGCCTCACTGCGTTATTGCATTAGTAGTGATGAAGGGAAATTGCATTTTGAAATGGCTGACATTAAAGTGAAGTGGCACCTTCCACTCCATGCGGAGACGTTTTCAAGGAGAGAAGGAACTAAGATGAGTTTCCAGAGTTAGCAGATCCCGGTGTGATAGGCTTATTCGTTTACCTTTCACAAACAAGATCTAGGTCAAGAGACCGAGAGCATGAAA
>NW_009598402.1:2149-5019 GCF_000690535.1 Cariama cristata | reverse complement strand
CAGGAATGATGCCTGGTGGATGGGCTGCCAGCACTCCTGGGAGGCACACAGCTTTGCTACAGGGCTGCTGGAGAAACCAGATAGGGCGAAAACCCCTTGAGATACCACGTCACTGTTGAACCCCTGCAAAGTAGGAGGCAGGAAGGTAACCTTACACAGTCAAATCTTTCTTCTTTTTGGCCCTAAGGTCTTGTTCAGAAGCTGTATGTCAGTTTTTTTTAAAAAAATTACATTATGGGCAGCCTTTGAGAAATAATTCTGCAGTTTTGGAGTTTTTCCTCCACTCTTTCAATCATACTTACTTTCTTCTGTTTCATTCATGGTTCCTCTGTGCTGCAGCCAGTTCTCCTTCACACTGAACTGGTGGAAAAAGGTTTTATTCTGTGAGAGAGTGGGAGAGAACAAAAAAAAAGAAAAAAAGACAAGTGACTCTCTGCATCCCTGCCCTTACAGTAATTCACAGAACATAGCACTCAGCCCATACATCTGGCCAGAAAGGTTTCTGTATAGGAAATCCACCCACCCTTTCTTGGATCAGTAAACTGGGAGTTGCCTTACTAAATAATAGCCAAGGTGGGGATTTTGGAGGAAGCAGGACATGCCAAGGCTAAGCAGCCTGCACGATTCAAGGTTCTCTGTAGTCATGTTCAGAGTCTGTTTCTTATACACTTACTCTTATATACGTTTCCTATGTACCAATCAGCCTATTTAGTAATTTCACTACAATCTCATGTTCTGCCTTCCACATTTCTGCAGTAACATTTTAAGCTTATTACACACTTCAGCTTCAGCCCAGTAAATTTGACGAGCACAGCAATTCACCTCTGTGCAGTTTGTATACCGACTTTCTCAGGCTGCATCTTCTCCCTCTGGTTAAATAGACAGATACACGTTCCTCTCTTTCTTTCTCTATGCCTGTCACAACAAATCCCCCCTTTGCTCTGTGTACTTGACATCCATGTCAATGCCTGTGCTCAGCCTGGTTTGCCCAGGTTGCTACATCTCTCCAGCATGGTGGGGACATGCTCCCAGGCCTCTCCTGCATTCTGACATCTCAGAGCATCTTGTTAAGATGCTAATACTGTCACGGCCACTGCAAGTTAGCTCACACAGCTGATTCCACGCTGTGCTGGCAGGAAAAAGAATTTCCTTAAGCAACGTTGCAGGTCTAACCTCACTGATGTATCCTGTCATGTTTTTGGCCACCATTCACTTTCGTTTGAGAAGCCAAGAAAACAGGGAAGTAGGCAGAGGAGAAGAAAGTGAGATGGTAAGTTATCTAGCAACTAGCACCAATCAGGTTTGCGTTACCTTTCGGTGAGGTGAATACTCGTCTACAGTGCTGAAACAAAAAGGAAAATCCGAATTAGTCTTTCCAGCCAAAGCTTAGGAAAAGGAAGTTTTAGCTATTACAACATCAGAAAGTTTTTAACATTAAATGGTCACTGCAGAATGGCTGCAGAGCTCCTTCAGGGAAAGCTAAGGGCGTCTGGCTCAGCCAGAACATTTTTCTGTGACTTGCACATTCAATGTAGTGAAAAGCAGTGCTGCCAGCCCACGAGCTGTCAGAGAACACGGACACAGCCGGGGTCCCCGGGGTAAGCAGTCAGGGTCATCCCCAGGGACACAGCTCTTTCCACCTCCCCAATGGCCAAGCCATGGAAACAAACTCCATTTGTTGGAAAAACATGCCAAGGTAGTATCTTTTACAAATACCATAATTATAAGTGTGCCAAGGAAATATCTTTTGCAAATACCAGAACTATTAGTAAAATAACAACTCTGAAAAGACTATTGCAAACCAGATTTGCTTCTCAGTACTGCAGATTGCAGAGAGAGAATGAGAATGAAGCTATCATCTGAAATTGCAGACTCCAGCTTCTGAGGGAAATTTTGCCAGCTTTTCCACAAAGTATTGCCCTACATGCAAGTCTTCCCAATCAAAATTGATGGGAATGACTGTTGAACCACACGCACCACCCAACAAACATGAGAGAAGACTGAATAATCTAATTTTACTTTAAATAGATGATTTGTAGAAATGAACATAGTGCTTGTATCACTCACTACTTTATCTTTGCTGAATTACAGCAAACATAAATTACAGCAAAAATAAATTACACCCTAAATAAAAGGAGACTTGATCACAAATATAATCAATACTTACTGACGACGATGCATCCCAAGAATCTTCTGAAATTCTTTCAGGTCCTTCTCAAGTATGGGATATTCATACACATCATCTAACACATTCCTGTATATCGTCTACAAAATAAAACAGTATCTGCAAACATCTGATAATTCAAACATAAATCTAAGGCATCACATCAGCATTCTGAATCAATTCAGGCACTAGCCTACTAAAACCAATTTCATCATTGTATTTATGCAAGACCCATAAGGAGAGAATGTTCCTGCTTAAATTTCCAGATTGGTCAATATTCAGCTTGCCTTTGGACAAATACTCTTTGTATCATCATCAAGCAAGAGGGCAAAATGTTGACACAGAAGAACACATTCTGAAGCATGAGAACACACCACACCATATCACTTATCCAAAATGATAACAAACAGGTTCGTTTGATTAAGACTTTTAAAATGGAGAATGTTCTCCTTCACTTTCCCTCACGTTTGCATGCATTTTAAATTGAGTCCCTGTCTCTCACAAAGAAATAACAACATAATCCTAGTTGTAAACCTGTAACTAAATCATTATTTTTGAGGGAGGCATTGTCTGAATATCATCAATCAAGAACCTCTGTTAAATGTAAAAGACACTACCTTAGACAAGAGGTAAATAAACTGAATCAGCTTTCATGATTGAAATTGTAGGAAATATTTTCTTTATACTTTTCCAGAATCTGCACATA
>NW_009598402.1:0-2118 GCF_000690535.1 Cariama cristata | reverse complement strand
TTTCCCTTCCAAGAAAATGAGGATCATATGTATGAGCTGAGTCATCAGGTTTGCTTTAGCTCAACTGACAGTCCTACATTCATAAATTTCAGCATGAATGATTCTGGTCTATAATTCCATATATTGTTTCGGCACATATAACTTCAACCATCATTAACATTACTGCTGTTTAATATTGCACAGAAGCCTCGAGCAGAGAAATCATGTGACAATACACAGTCACACACCTCCATGGCCAGAAAAACAAGCCCTGTATCAAGATAGGTGTAACGCATCTAACCGATGGCTGGAACGATGCCCCCTTTCCAGTACAGCACTACACATTTTGTACCAAACAGCAAAAATCCCAAGGTCTCTGCTTCCATATGCAGTGTGTCCTACTCCAAAACCAAAACAAAACCCCAAAAAAGGAAGCTCAAAACTTTCTCCAAATTTAGTTCAATGTTTCATCCCTTTGTCTTGAGCAAATGACTGAAGAGAACTGAAAGGCCCTTAAGAAGATCTCCAGTTGCAGACAAAGAATCTCATCAGGAAAGGTGGAAGATGCTGCAAAGTATCCTAAAATACTTTCATCTTTCAACACAGCAGGCATGCAAAAAAGTAGTAAGTAAAAAAAAAAAAAAATCAAAAACCAAAAACCCACCAAAAACCAACCAGATGGATCTTGGGTCAGCAACAACATGACTATTTGCAAACTTGCAAGGGAATTAAAAAAAAAAAAAACAACACACAAAGCTTTTGGAACTCATTCAGAAAGATCAGAAGATCCTTGCTAATAAGAAAGGACATAATTTTATTTATTAAAAATGCATAAAGCTGTGCCACTCTCCATGCGGACCTGACAAACACTGTGGAACAGCATTTCCCTCCTCAGTCAAAGCAGCATCTCTTACAAGGACCCCAAAACTCTCTCTTCGTCTATGATCCTCTGGATACCAACTGTAGACCCTGTTCTGGCAGACACGACCAGTGTGTCCAAGGAACCTCTGTATCTTTGCAGTTTCATTTCTTATCTTCCTAGCTTTTCCCATTTTCTAGAGAGCATAGAGTTCTGTAAGTTTCATATCTGAAAGTTATCTTTTGACATCGAATGTATTGACATTACAGGTTTTCTGTTCAAACTGACTATCTCTAAAGCATTCAAGGATGACACATGTAAATCATTTTATATTATAGATTTCATGAAGAAAATCTAAGTATGAAAGATTATGTTTTATAGCTTTTGCTGTTGGAGCTTTTTAGACACAGTATGTTAATTAAACAAAGCTGAAATGCATCAGAAAGTGTTTCAATACCTTTAAAAATTGTTTTAAATGCTCATCTTCATGTAACCAGTCTTTGTAGAGAGAAGTCCACTGAGACACCAAATGCAAGACTTTTCGTTTCCTACAGGACACATCAGAGTCATCTTCTTTCCCTTGGTGGTTCTTAGCACAATAGGTACAGTAGGTTAAGGAACAACTAGTAAGATCTCACTGAAACTTAAAAATTAAGTGATGGAAAAGACTTTGCAATCATCTCCTTTGCTAATGAAAGATTTTTTTCACTACATTGCTCAGTTTTAAATGCTTTATCCCATCTGGAGCTTTAGGAGTTTCATCAACTTTTTGGAATGAAATTCTCAGTAATAGAAATGTCAGTTCATCCTCTGGGCTGACAGGATTTTTTTTTTTACTTTATAGATTAGAGAGGCAAGTCTATAAAAGTAAAATCAATTCAAAAGGAATTATACAATCTTGAGTCATATCTTTTCTGCAGAACTGGAAATGAACCTTTGTCCTGCACACCAATGACAACGTGAATGTCTGTGGGAAGAAGGACAATGCATCATTAACAACAACAAAAAACACAGGCAGAGGAAGTCAGTTTCTTTTTCCCTGCACAAATTACACTATCTGCAGAAATAACACTATTAAAATAATAAAAAAAAAAAAAGCTTAAAGAATCTATTTTCACCATTGTTCTCTATTCACAAAGCAGAAACACCAAATGACAGAAGATAACACACTTTGTACATTGCTCCTGTCCCTTCACTATTCTTTCTTTTATTAGGTAAAAAGATGATGTTTTCACCACAAAAGGTAAAGAGGAAAAAAGAAAAGAAAAGAAAAAAGAAAA
>NW_009598401.1:0-12816 GCF_000690535.1 Cariama cristata | reverse complement strand
ACTACATTGGTGTTAACAAGTTTTATTCCCGATTTTGGTGACAGTATGGTATTTCATAGGTTCAAGTGAAAGTACGCTTCACTTTCCGTTCTTTCACTGGTCACTCCTGCACCACTGTGTAATAACCACACATGCAGTATTATTAACAATGTTTTGTTTAATTTTGTATATTTAAGTAGACTGATTACTAAATTTTCCAAAGTATGTAAAAATGACAAAACTAATAATCGTATAACCTTCCGAGACAAAAAAATCCCTTACTCAGTTTATTTTCCTCCTTAATAGAATCCTTCAACACTGGCAGGCATGCCTGAGAAGAAACTGGACATGCTAATAAGTAAATCAAATTCCTAAAGGTAGTATGATGAGTTCATTCAGTTTAACTTCTCCTGTTTTAACGAGGCTCACCAGAACTATTCTATTTTAGTGATATCATAGTATTGTTGAAATCTGTCTTGTCTTTTTCTCCCTTATGGTAGTTTCCAAGGCCCCAAAATAACCTGCTCGTTAGCTTCAGTGTAGCTCCTTGTTAACACAAATAGGCCAAAATGTACTTCCACTTGCAGAATGAAGCTGAAGCTTTTTGAAGGAACACTATCAGCAATGCTCACCTATTCAAGTTCTAAACAGTGGGGCATTCATAGCGAATCTCCTTGAATTCTTGTATTTCTTGGCAATAGAAAAATGCCTGATTATTCCGTTTCTCACTAGCACAAACTAAGTTCTAATTGATTGTAGATGAAGAATGAAAGGTTCCAGAAGCCACGTGGTTACACAGCTTACTTTTCAATTATAAGCTTTTTTCAACTTTTTATACAAACCAAATGAAAATATTACATGTCATTTTTTTAAAAAACAAACACTGTACTCCTGTATTTAGATAAAGAATGCGAGAGGTAACAGAAAAGGGCAGGATGACAATCCCAGAGCATTCAAAGTGATGAAGGGCACACAATCCAAGACACATTCACGGGCAATTCAAATAAACTCCAACATGTGCCCTAATTACACCAATGAAACTGAGCACAGGATCATAATGATGCTATTTAATTTAACAGGTTCAAGAAACGCTAAGTAAACTGAGGCCCAGGACATCCAAGTAATTGTTTTCAAAATATCTTTCTGATAAAGGAACAAATTAAGAATCCAGTCTTCTATGTTACTATGAAGTTGGTACTCCAGCTTTAGCATACATAACTAGTCTAGAGTTCAGTCTAGGGTTTAGTTTGCCAGTTTGAACCTACAGCTATCATTCTTCAGAAATGCAGAACACATTGAGTTTCCCTTCTGAAGATAGGCATGAAATTCCTTAATGATTTACAGGGCAGACCCTGCATGATGTATTGGAACACCTTCCACACAAAGTGAACACACTGCTTCCTGAAGCGCTCCCAGCTCAGCCTGGTCAAGGCAGCAAGCTGGGACCAGCTGGGACCAACGCAACTTTCATGGCAGCTAACTGAGATATGGTGCAATGTACAAACACTAGCTCTCTAAACAGTCTACAAATCATTAAAAAGCATTTGAATATTGCACATGGGAACTTTCATCCCCAGCACCCTGGCTGGCTGCAAATTCATTCCCTTTGATGAAGTAACAGCCCTATGTAGCAGGAGTTTTATTCTGAAGAACTGCAAAAGGAGCCAGAACTTGCAACTGCACCATACTGATGTACTTGTTTTACACAGAACCTATGCCCCCCCTAAATGCAAAATCGCTCAAATAAGTAACTGAATTGCTAGAAAAACACACTTTGAGACAATCTTTGGAAGCAACAAAGGAAACAAAAAAACAGCCAACAAATTTAGACAAGAGAATGGCGAAATAAAAAGAGTGTTCCTGGATTTTAAAGCATCTTTAAATGCTCTAATAAATAGCATTAAAATAGGAATTTTCAAGCCACTAGGAATTTGTTACCTTGGTCTTCCCATTGGACTCTCACAAGTGAGTTCTCTGCCGCTTTTTCCTTAGCATTCTCCTCCTCTTCTTGTGACCACTGCATGTGGTCCCTGCAAAAGGCAGTTGAAGAACCAGCCTTCAAACAAGATTTTCATAATCTTTTTTCCCAGGGAAAACAGTCACAAATTAGTTACACTGCCTCAAATACATTTTCTTTTTGAACACAAGCAAATGACCACAAGGAGACTGACAGTTAAAAACTAAGTTTCAGTGTATGATAGATAAAAATTAATTACTGGTTAGGTAAAACACAAGTGATTAAGAAAAATCTTCCAACTGCAAAGAGTCTGAAATAGTATGTATTTTTTTTCTTAATAATAGGATTAACATATATCTTGTAAATTGAGTACGTTTATAGGAACTTATTTTCAGTGTCCCACTAGAATTGTGTTTAGCTGGATATAATGGTAGACCTATCAGTAAACACCCTGATGCAAGAAACTTCCCACATTACTAACGATTATGATGAGGAACAAAGGTAATTTAGCAAAGGAATCAGCTGTTCCTGAAACAGGGAGCATAATCCACCTATTCAAGTGGAACAGGTGGAACTGATAAACAGGGTTTTACTTATTTGGGGAACAGAGACAGGAAATATTTAGAAAAAAGAAGAATGAGACATTCCTAAGAAAAGACAAGGAGTGCTGCAATGGTTCCAGAGTCTATGCTATCTACATTTGTGTTAAGTGGTTAACTAAATGTTACATTAATCCAATAAATGGCCACAGAACCAAGCCAAGATTTGACCCTGCTGACTAAAATGCCTTCCCCTGCAGATTCTGTGTTTGGATCAGGCCACAATGGGGAGTGCCCAAAAACATGCTGCTGGCAGCTTTTAAAAGCTAATCAGCTGTCCCTCCAAATCATCTAGTCTGAACAGTTTTAGAAATCAGATTAAATTAGATAATATAATTCAAGTAATCTATTAGATCTTAATCCTACTGAAATCAATTAACTGAAAGCCTATAACTAAAATTCCATTGGTTACTATGGGAAAAGGAACAAGGTGCCAACTTGAAAAGAGCTGATTGTCTCTAAAAGCTAACGAGCATCTTCCTGTTCCATGCTTAGTGACATACAGGTAATTTAATTGTTAGACCTTCACTGTTCCTCTTTTGTTAATTGTGGGAGACTAATTGGTATGTATTTGTCTGCTTGCCTCAGACTTGATTTCCGCATCTCTACTGAAGTATTTCTCATTATTGTCCCCAGCAGGTTGCCTCTCCCCTTCCTGTATTTGTTGGTATACCAAATGTTCCTGTGCAGTGTCAAGGCTGACAGACATACTGTAGTAGAATAAAACTGAATGACCGAAGCACTACTAGGCAGCCACCCGCTTGGAAAGACTTGCTTTCCTCACTGTTATCATCGTTTTTGATCTTGCCTATTCCAGCAAGCTGAAACCAAGGACTACAGAGATGGCAATAATACACAGTCAGCCCTTCTGGCAGATGACTTGCTGTGGTATAAGCTTTAGCTGATCAATTTTAATCTATCATTGTGTGTCTGTCAGAGCCCTTAAGAGCTCTACACACAATACCATAGGTGCCTGAAGTCCTCAATCTGCATCAACAACTTTTTTTCCTTTTGTCCCTCCTTGAAAATTCATAAAGCTGAAGAAAGATCATTTGGCTCTTTCCTAGAAATTTCTATACGGACAACTCCAAACAACAGGACTGCAGCAGCACTTTTTGATCAAAATCTGTAAAAGACGGGACATAGCATAGTTCTTATGCAAACTATTCACATAGTTTGGAGGCTTCAAATTACAGAGCTCCTTCAGCAATACACACTGGCAGGAACACAATATAGAAGAATTCTAAGCACAGAAGTGTTTAAATACAAAAGTGTTTTAAGCTGAACATTGACAGCAGCAAAGCAAGCTATCCGTTTTAACCACACCAGGAACTGTTAACATGAGTAGGCCTGACATGAGATCAAGCAATGCTACTTTCAGTTCAGCTTATTCAATTTAGCCCTTTTCCATTAACTTGCTTGCCAACTTAGGGTTTAATCATCTCTGAAAACTAACATGTGAAAACCATGCCAATTACTAACCTGAATAGAAGCAGGTATTTTTTGCTCCAATGTTTAGCATCATTCATTACTTGTCTTTCAAAATGACAGAAAAGCACCACAGCAAATACCTAAAACATTAGTTCCTAAATGTAATTTGCTTAGTATTCCTAGCAGCAATCATAGCAGATCTTTGCTCCCTGCCAATTCACACATAGGCAAAAAGAAGGATGTCAATTTATGACGTACCAAAGATGATGACTGGAAAATAAAAGGACATAAATCCTCATACACCAATGCTAGGGAAAATGAATCTCTTATGCTCACTGTGCATGATCTATTTAGCTCAACCACCACTCATCCTGATCCCCCTTATCTCCCTAGTGAGAACCCTGCTGATTCAGCAAGCTTCAGATCCAAGGACGTCCCTCCACTTCGTAGCCAGGTTCTTGATTTATCAAGACCTTCGCAACTTCCATGCAACATCTGCTCCAACTCAATTTCACCAGTTTTCCCTTCTGAGCTACATGGATTCATCTGCAGATCCACCTTCTGTTCCTTTCAATCCCATCTTCACAACTCATCCCAACCACCTGCATCACAGTTCGCTAACTCTATATTAGACTGTCACCGAATGCTAGCAAGAAAATCTGAAGCTACACACGATCAGTTATTTGGGAGGAAATTGAAAAAATAGATACAAAACCGACTTTTATCAAGATACAATGCTACAGAAAAAAGGTGGCCTTTTTCTTAAAACCTTTTCCTACCTTGACTATATGGCCTACATTTGAGTCAGCATTCACACAAGTAAAGGATTTTTCCACCTAGGAGGAGGCACTGAGTCTGGAAGATGCTTAAGAACTACACTGCATACAGATTTATGAAACACAGAAATAAACTTTACAGTCTTTTAACAAAATAACCAGCTATCTTCCAGCTTTCTTGACCAAGGAACTTACAGAAGTATAGATAACTCCAGATTTGGCCTTAAGGTGGTATGTGCTCAGGACCATGGCATGGGGACATCTAGTTTAGAAAACAGTAATGGGTGACAGATCTAGTTGCATATCTTACTTCATGAGTTAAGCCCAAACTTAGAGACTAAAAAGAGTAATGAATATACTAGTTTATTAACCAGAAGACAATCTTCTCTGTCATATTATTCTCTCATGACCTTTTTATTCATCACAATTTTATTAGAGAAACTTTTGAAATAATTTAGATTAAAAAGTAAAATGGACCAATTAACAACTAAAATGGACTACTAAAAAGAATAATAATTTTTAAAAAACCCCAAAAGTTGGAAACTTAATTTCAGAACAAAAGCTTGTCCAATAACTTCTCTGACAGTTGCCAGCAGGGAACACCTCCAAGGAAGGTGTAAGAACTGCAGATGACTTTTATGAAGTAAGCTTAAGCCCAGAAACGTGTCATCTGTTACCCATTGGTTATCATTAGCCCCATCCAGTTCCTTTTCTAATTTTGCTAAATCCTTCCTCTCAAAAATGGTGTGTGGCAGAATTCAAAAATGCATTTAAAAATTATGTAGAAAATAATTTCTTGTATAGCTTCTAAATTCCCCACTTCTCTTTTCATCAAATATTCCTTGTTCTTAAGTTATGAACTACAGGAATAAAAATTCCTGGTCTTCCAAATATCTTAGGTAGATACTCTTCTGCTTTCTAGATACATTTAGATATTCTTCTATCCTTCTAACACTTCCTGTATTACTTATCGTTTTATATTCATCTCCATTCCATGGTCAAAAATTCTAGCCTTTTCAATCTCAGTTTTCCCATTGTGTTGACTAGCATTCTCCATCTCTTCTGAGCTCCCATTAACCATAAAAATACCTTTTAGAGATGGATATGTACTGTTGCAAATCAGGGCAATTCTTGTTAACATTTACATGTTAATGTTTTCTCTGTTATTATATCAATTATTTATGTTAAGATTAAATTTACTTTTTTTGACAATTGTGCACTGTATAGAAATCTCTGCTGAACTATCTGTAACATCTTCAGTACCTCTTTAGAAGAATACAATTTACATGTTCCTTTTAAAATCGTGTCAATTTTAGAATACAGCAGTAATCCAGTATGCAATGTTACTGTACCTAGCTAGTAACTTTCTGCCATTATAAATAACATGGACTATCTCTACACTTTCTGTCTCCTAATTCATTACTGATCTATAACAATATTTTGCTTTCATTCCATGACTAACTACTTGCTCAGCAGCTTTTTACACAAGTCATTGAGAACTCGTAACTGTCAGATTACTGCGACAATCTAAAGTTTTCTCTAGCACTACCTTTACACCTCAATTCTAGTAGTCCATTGTCATGTATATAAACACAAATAGTGTTTTTCATCATAGTAAATAATACACAAAAAAATAATCAGCCTTGAAGAAACATCTCACCACATGTTATGCTCAAAAACCTTAGAAGGATCAGTTAAAATCCGTGATCCAAGTGGAACAGCTGGTCGTCTACTACTTTGGTGCCTCTGTCGCATCTTGGTTTTCCTCAGACATAAAGCAGAAAGCCTTGTAATGAAATTCATTTTGTTCAGAGACCTGAAAACACAATTAACTCAAATTACAGTTTTGCTGTAACTTAATTGTTTATGTCACTTACATGAGAAACTGGCCAAATAATCAAGCACCAGTATCAGCTTTAGTAATAATATTTTACTATAATACCTATTTAGATGCTTTTTAGAAAACAGCAATGTCCCTTCGGTGTGCTGAAAGCACAAATAATCCCAAAGTAGGCTACTGGAATGAAACCAGTTGAAAGACAAATTATTTGGTGTAATTTCAAAGTCCGATCAGGCAGGAGAAAACAAAATACACAGTAAACAATAAACCAAGTTTGACATTGTACCTTAAGAAGACAAGCAAGAACTGATCAGTAAAGAAACCACTTGTTCTAGTGGGTACATACTGTCATGGAGATTGACATTTTTCACCCCACTCACTAGGTAACCGTCTTCAAAAGATTTCATTCTAGAACTGTGACTGTGGTTTTATGCTTTCAGATAGGAAATAAAAGATTATTTTTTTTTTTAAGTGTAAACATTATGCACCAGAAAGCCTTCCAAAATTTCTGCCATGTATTCTCCCGATCCCTGTTTAATGCCCTCTTTGAAATCAATGGCTTTAAATGTTAAATTTCTATTAATGCAAATTATAAAGTGCTTGAGATTTTTCTGTTACACGTATAACTGTGTCTTACACTGCTGTTTCACTTTACTTGGAATCTCTTAATACAGTATTAATAATAAAAGATAACAAGTGTGTGTAGCTAGTACCAGCATTTTGTCTTGTTGGGGGTTTTTTGAGTTTGGTGGGGGTTTTTTGTGGTGGTTTTTTTTGTTTTTGTTTTGTTTTTTTGGGGAGGCGGGTTGGGGTTTGGTTTTTTTTGCATAGTTTCATGAGTAAAATAAAATACCTCTCCTACTACATTTACCCTGATGTGACTTTGTTCTTTTTTCCTTCAAGTGCTCTGCATATGACTTTAAAAATTATTCTTAGTCCTTTTTTTTTCCCCGCCTTTTTTTTTTTGGTTGTTTGGTTTTTTGGGCGCTTTTTCCGTATAAACCACACATACAAATTTAATGCACTGGAAACAGAAAATGTAGTTACAAAAGAACAGGTAGAAGACATTATGAGAAAACATTCTCTGCAAATTCGTTACAAAATGAAGACTTATCTTGAGGAAAATAGTACTATTTGATCACAAGTCTTGTACTGTGACTAAAAAAAAAAAATAAATTTGTACACATCAACACAAAGCCTGGAAAAGGAATCACTTCCATTAAAGGAACAATTCCTTATTTAAGGCATATTTTTGAATGATTCATGTGTTGAAAAGGCCATTGTTTATTCATTGTAAGTCTACAGAAACAAAAAAAAAAAGAGGAAAAAAAGATTAAAATTTCTTTTTATTTGTCAAGGATTAAATAAAACGGGGTTTGCCTTTTGGTTGTTAAGGCCAAAAAAAACCCACTGATAAATTTTGGCTGCTGGGACCGCAATGTTACCAGGATATGGAGCATTACCATACAGTGAAAATGTAACATTGAGTCCTATTAAAAAATTAAAACCTCTTCTAATGTTAACAACTTTGTTTTTAAAATGTGGCTCAGCAGCTAAAACATTTCCAGTTTATACTTTAATTACTACAAACTGTTCATGCTTTGTTTTTGAAAATAGGCATGCATTTTTCATAACATAATGCAATTATTAATATACATGGGATATTATGAAATAATCATTATAAGACAGGAAAATTAAGACACCATGACAATTTCCGCAAAATGTGTAATTTACATAAAGGCAATGCTCTTGAAAACAAAAACAAATAGAAAATCTCCTGAAACCCCAAACCACAATTTGATCTAAAGTTATTATTATTATTAAATTATAGAAATGCCTAGATAAAGATTCCATGATTGTGTTGCAAACTGTTCACAAATCCTCTTCCTCCTTCAATCATTCAGAAAGACCTGAGTTAGTATCTTGCATTTCCTGTGCCAGCATTGATATTCAACATAAAATACAATGATTCAGCTGCTAGGCTAGTCACATAATTTTTCTTGGCTTTCTAAATATCTCAGTAAGAACATGAAAAGACGCACAGATGGGAATTATAGGCGGATGACTAAAATGATCTTGCATCAGTAAAACCCAGAGATGTAACTCTTTTTATGAGAATGTGATCCTTTGAGTGTAATTGCACAATTTTAGCTGATAAATTCTGAAACATCAAGAAAACACAAGGAGAGTTGGGTAGGTGGGGGAGTTAAGTTTACTGTTGCATCCAGTGTGAAATGTGAAGGAACTCCTTGGAGATATGCATGGATATCCCTGAGAGTTAGAGTGATCCATAGATCATGAGATTAATGGGCAATCTGGCTACTTAAAAGTTCACAAAGCATCTAAATGACTTGGAAGCCTAAATTACATTTTCGTAAGCTTTGTTTGTCTAATTGATTTTGTTAATGAAATTTTTTTTCTCTTTGTCAGATAAGACGATCATACCCTGAAGCTATGACAGCAAGAAATGTTGTCTGAAAGAATCAGGACTTATTTCCTTGTTTAGAGCCATGGTCAGGAAGGCTTTAACTCTGATTATTAATCGAAGCAATTCAACCTTCATCTTTAGGGATATTAGCATGAAACTGAATTACATTAAAAATGCCTATATTTTGTGGCATCATAACTATTTTTCAGAAAAAACTTTAAAGAAACAATGCACTTGGTAACCATGGTGAAAAGCAACATGGAAGACTTTCCCCTGTGGAGCACTGCCTTTTAGCCTTTAGAATTTTGTCAGTTACAAACACGGATCAGGTCCTCAGTTTAGTTGAGAAACTTTAGGAAAACAGCCTTAAAACTCCTCCCCTCCCCAAACAATCTAACATAGCACCTTTACTACAGCTTTTTGAAGGTGGACATGCAGAAGAAGGTATACACATCCACTGCCAGCTAGACCTGAAATAATACATTTCTAACTGATGTTGGCATTAAAATCTCTGAGCAGCCACATCCACAGAGGAAAAACTGATGATACAGGAAAAATGAACTGTTCTAATCTTGTTTCTTAAATAGTGAATTACACACCAAAACATATATGAACCACTTCAGCGATCAGTAAAATCCTTGAGAAGAAACAGTTTTGAAAGAGATATCAGAGGGGAAAAAAAAAAAAAACACGAACAGAAATAATCTGTCATTTTTGCCTGAGAACCTAGCTCAATGAACTTATTGGATGAAAACATTTTTATATTTGACTGATCTCCAACTACAAAGCTAACAATTTCTTCCATTTCCAATGACTAAGCCTACTTGTAGAGTCTCTGGTATAAAGAAAAAAATAGCCTATATTAGGAAAAGTATGTGCAGTTTATGTTGCATTTCTAGACAGAAAAGTATTCTGGAAACAATGAACTTTATACAATTACTTCTGCTTGGCACCTAGAAGCTTATCTACACAACATTTGACAATTAATCCCCAATGCTCTCCTGTAAGGCACAGCTGATCTGTTTTATCACCATCAAATACTACCAAAACTCAGAACACCTGACACAAAACAGATGCAAGTGGCAATCAAGGGAAAAATTCTTCAAGATAATGGTAACACAGAAGGTGTAACTATGAACTACCAGTGGTTATTTTTAAAATACATACATATTTATATTTCTTAATGTTGCAAATCAAGGGGAGGGGAAAAAGGGGACCTCACTGTCAACTAGTCTCATTCATTAATTGAATGCTTAATGCTACTCTATTCTACCAAGTGACTAAATATGCCCTCTTGAGGCTTCATGATTAGTCTTTCAATGATGTACTTCAAAAAATTATGCCCATTTGAAACAACAGGATATTTCACAACTTTTCAGACTCAGCAGATCTAAAATTCTCAACTGTTTTTCCTTCTGATGCATCATCACCAGAAATGATGCAGACCTCCCTGTGGGCACACAGCAACTTTAGAAAAACTACTGCAGAGCACTGACCCTGAAAGGGAAAAGAAAAACAAACCAAAAAATTATTTTGATTTATTCTGACTCCTGTAGAGACAACAACGTTAACATTGGTTAAAAAGCAACAGCAGATAAAAAACCCAACCAAACCCCATCAGATAGGATTTTAATGACACATACAGAAATCTTGAGTAAGAAGAGCCTATTCTTAGATCACCTGCCAGGCAGCCTGTTGAAAAGAGTTGAGCAAAGAGGAAATAGTTTATACAATGGTATAGGGAGGGAGAGATAAAACCGCTCATTTACTGAAAACATTTACTTGAATGACTATATATCCAGCAGATCAGCAACAAAACATTTACTTCAATCACCATACATCCAGGAGACCAGCAACAGAACTTGAAGGTATGTTATTTGGGATAAAATAATATATGTAGGTACTACATAATCACTTCTAAAAGTAAGAAAGCAGACAAACAACTATTAGGGACAAGCAGAAAGCTAGAAGTCCTTGAGAGTTTAAAAAAAAAAAATTACTATTTAATTTCCTAATTTTGTAGTCATTGAGAATTGTTTCTCAGCCACCATTCTCCGTGATACTCCTATTGGACCTATTCTTCTATAGAAACCATTTTTGCAATACCTTACAAAATATACTTGTTTTGATCAAGACAAGGGTTTCGTTGAAATTGCATCATTTCAATTTATCATAGAGATGTTCTGACTTCCCTATCAATTACTATTTTGCCTTTAAAATGAAGCTTCAATAAAGTATTTTAACTGAATTCAAAATACTTCAACTTGTGAAGAATACTTTCATTCTAACTGAAGCTAAAACTATATTTTGATAGCCTAGAATCATTCTTGCAATGAATGTCTACTTTTTACTGAATCTATTTCTAATAATAATTTCAGTGTTAATTGTTTTATGGTTCCCTGTTTGTAACACCTACTAAAGGAAAACTCAGAAACAGTGTAATTATAAATATTATTGACTAAAATAATTTCAATAATAGAAATCAAGAAGATATCAGTCATTCTTAGTACAAATTTCTTAAATATTGCATAACATAAAAAGGCAAATTCTCAAATAATTCTTTAGGCTACAATCCTATAAATACTTGTACATTTGTTTAACAAGTTGTCTTCCACATATCAATGAGTGTTTGTACGATATGGGATTTAAATATACAAGTGTTCAGTGCAATCCTTTACTTTTTTCCCCTTTTTCCATGAGGAGATTAATTTTCCTAGTATTTATACAGCAGAATACAACACAAAACTGATTTACTGAATTAATCTATTCACAAGTTTAACATCAAGAGGAAGCCATCAATGGTAAACATAGCTCAGAAATAAGGCTTCCTAGTTAATCTGTGCACCCTCTGCTGGCTGGTGCTTATGTAGGAAGAAGAAAAAAAAAAAAGGCAGAAAGAAAAAAAAGCTGTGTTGACTTTATGCATACATATACATACACAGTGAACATACATCTAAGTCTCCAAATAATCTTTCAATCACTTAAATTGTTTTTCAGTCCTATTTTCTACAGAATATCAAACATGTGACTGTATTGCCTAATAAAAGATGATTTGTCTCAACACAAACCATGTTTTCCTTTTATTAAAGATGCTGAGAACAGAGATAGAGCAACATGAATTTTACTACTATCTATAATTTACATTGAAGAACCTCATTCATCCCTGCAAGACTCTGGATGTCCATATCAACTTTGCTTAAGTGCAACCTGCCCTGTCAGCTCTGAAGTCACTGGCAATGTTATAGATCCACCAGACAGTATGCTCTGCGTATTGTCCTAACCAGCTCTTTGGAGGAGCAACTGCAACCACCGTGTTTGTGTGTTTAGCTCACTTCATCCGAATAACCGCAAAGCACGAGCAAATCACAGGAATCTGTCTTTTGTTACAGTATCAGCAAAGGTCGAAGGTTCCACTCAGAGATCCTGAGGAATAGACATGGAAACGCATAAAAGATCAGCAACTTCCACATTACCCCATTTGGGTGCCTGGCCTCTGGCAAGGAAGGGAAACGAGGTTTTCCACCGACTTCAGTTGCTCTGCTGTCAAGTAGGTGTTGATGACAGTGACAACTTTTGGGACGCAGCTCTAAAAATATAAACATGAAGTGTCATACATCTCAAGAAGTTGCTGTTGACTCTGGAGTTTTAAACAAGCCCTTTAAACACTGCCCCCCCCTCCCCCAAGTCCGGGTACACTCCATCCAACACAGCAGTATCCAAAATCACTCGCGGTCCACGCCACGAGCAGGCTGCACGCCCGACCCGCACCTCCAGACGCCAGCCTGGGTGCCCACAGCCGGCAGAGG
>NW_009598400.1:0-2162 GCF_000690535.1 Cariama cristata | reverse complement strand
ATGGGGTTGTTATGATCCAAGCGCAGGACGTGGCACTTGGTCTTGTGTTATCAACACTGTTTTCATCACAAATCCAAAACACAGCCCCATACCAGCTACTATGAAGAAAAGTAACTCTATCCCAGCCGAAACTCGTACACAATTGTAATCACAGGCCTAAATTAAACCACAAGAACACTTCTAACAGAGTTTTTAAATTCTGGAAGTCCCAGCTAATTAACCTGCAGCCTCATCTGAAGAGAAAAAACTCATCTTGAACCCACACTTGATTTTCTTGTTCTGTCAAGATGTTTAAGACTTTGAGCTTGGCTAGATCCGAAGTCCTGAAGGACACATAAACAAAGACAATGCTACCAAATAAAGCAGAGAATCATTGAAGTAATTAATCATTACCAGGCAACACTTGTTCATCATTTAAAATGCGATTACTTATTCAACAATTATAAAAAGCTGTTTTTGCAGCTGATCCAAATCCTAACTTCCAACTTGAGCTGAACTAGAAACAATCAAGTGAGGCTGGTGATGGTTTGTGAACTTCAGATACTCTCCGCCAGCAACCTGCATGAGATGTCCACGATTTCAAAATGGTATTTGCACCTAATACGCCTGCTTGACATGAGGAACTGTTTCTCAAGGTGCAGCCACTACAGGCTGTTAAGTGGAGGACACGTGGCAGAGGCTATACAGAAAGAAGCTGGATTGCTCAAAACAACTTGATGGATTATTTTGACCAAGTACACAATTTATTTTTAAAACAAAACACGTACATACCTGGATTGGCTTTTCCCTGCAGTAACACACTATTTAATCCTTTAAGGTCTGGCAAGTGAAAATACCATCTAAATAACTTACAAAGATGAAGTATTTCTGTCAATACAATTAGTAACATCAGAGACAGCCATCATATTAGATGGCTTATACACTTTATATATGCACCAGTTTATAGTATTACTCAGATTACTGTGGTTCTACTAGCGTATACTAAAAAAGCCACATCTGCAGATATGCTAGGCTTAGACAGGGGACAGCAGGTCATGCTAATCCAACTAACACAGTGTAGAAGAGTCTCACCAGGAACACCACCACAAACAAGATGATTCAGAAGGCCTTTAACAACTAGTCCCTTATATGGGTGACAGCTGCCTGCAGCCAAAACATATTTTTCCCTCAAAAGAAACCGGTAATAAATAAAACACATAAAAAAAGACCTTTAGTTTAGTTTCAGAAGCTACATGCTCCTTTTGGTGTAACTGCTTGATCTGTCCAGTAGGGAAACGTTGAAGACTGCAGCAATCCTCACATGAGGAAGTCATCATGCTGCTGAGTTGGGAACTTGCAAGAACCAGTCACAGCAAGTCCTCCCAGAAGTGTTTATGAGAGATCCCTTGCTTTCAGACATAATTCATAAGGCGTGTGCCACATACAAGTACTAGAGCACAGCAGCCACTTTGTTCGAATTTAAAATAAAAAAAATGGTTCTCAAAAAGAGAGTAAGAGTGTTGAATCAATGGCATTCCCTATACGTACAACTCCTGAAGCTGCTGCAACATCCTGTTTACACACAGAAGTTCCCATCAACTCCCAATCAAGTCCCAGGAGTCAATTTCAGAGCACCCTGAGCAAGGGGGCACACATGATCCTTTTCGACATCATGTTCCCTGATCCAAGGTCTATGCATCAGGTGCCTGGCACTGTCACCATCTTGTGGTACGCACATCTAGAGCTTCTGAAGAAGGATTTCAACCCATTTACTTGCCTAAACAACCATGGCCTTCAAAATGCCTGCATGTGACCTACTAGGTCTGAAAAACACAAGTGAAAGAATAAAGGAAAGGACATTTACTATCTGATATTGTATTACATCTCTGTATTTGTAATACTGGTAAGGGATCACAGTGTTTCCCATTATCCTGACTGCTGCGGAATGAACGTGCTACCTCGGAAGTCCTCCTGGCCCAATCACGGTTTAAGAGTACTCTGGGAACCAAACGCTTGTTCAATCAGTCAATCAGAGCAATACTACAAACTCACAGTCTTTCACCACCAACTACGAGAAATATTCACCGTAAACAATTAGCCAATCTCTGAAGACACGCAGCCGTGTCAGTTAACATGGAAGGTTTATGGACTGGTTCACTTGCTTCTCCAGCCGATCACCGACC
>NW_009598399.1:0-7560 GCF_000690535.1 Cariama cristata | reverse complement strand
TGCGGCCGAAGCAGAAGGCGCTAGCGGTGGGGGTAAATGTAAGGTAACACGGGAGCCTTGCCTTGGGTGTTTCTTGCTCATTTCCCTTTCCCAGCCGACTGTTGCAACCCCCAGATGTCCCAGTTTCTAAATTGGTCCTTGCGGAGCCGGTCCACAACGTGCTCACCTGCTGCAGACACCTCTCAGCACAGAGCTGCTCCCTGAGGGTATGCAGGTACCAAAAGCTTTCCGTCTGTTTTAGCATCCATTAGCTCAGGGGAAAAAAAAAAATCTAAGGGGCTGATTTTTCACACTGTGAAGCCTCAGCAGCTGCTGCTCACTGTTGCCAGGCTCGTACGAGATGACCGAGCCCAGACTTGGTTTGGAAAGGGGTCACCTCACTGCTGGTGACAGTCCCTCCAGAGCCGGGTTAAGTCCTCTTGCCCTTGCAGGACTTGGTCAACCAGCAAACACACCGTGGCAGTGCCTGGGGCTTCCTTTTCAGGCAGTAAAATTAGTTAAAAACCAAAGATGGAAAAACAGTCGCCTGGGCCGGTATCAGTAAAATCGCATACACCACAAACTGAGATGGGAGCAGAACTTCAGTTTCTAACCTCAGCAGATCTCAACGAAGGTTTTGATGGCTGCTCAGATTAGTAGAAATGCTTCAGAGTATTATCACCCTTCTCTCTTTCACACATCTCTTGCCAGCGTTACGTTGCGCAGCGTTTAGAAAACTGCCTTTACCTAGACATTTTGTAGCATTAGCTTGCACATCAACCGGTAAGGGAGAGAAGTAAACCGTGTTCGAAAACATATGTGAAAAGATCAGAGTGAAATATGACAAACTTAAAATGTGGGAATTCTGCGGTAGGATTTTCAGAACTCTTATGTAAATCTGTACACTTAAGCCTTTGAAATTGAATTTAAATATCATTGCCACCAAAATGTGGCTGGCCTTAGTCTAAGCCAGGTGAGCAGCCTGAGAAATGTGTGCAGAGAATTCTGATTACTTTATGCATTTTGACATGATGCAGACTGGAAAAAGCTGTTAGTAAGTCAAAGAAAACAAGACAAAAATGAAAGAAACCATTTAAAAATGGTGGCTAAAATATAATTACATTCAGTGCATGGGAATATGGGAATCCATGCACTGTTGCAGTGTTATTAGCCTCTTACCAGATGCAGTACAAAAAAACAGGTTAGAAATAGGAAAGCAGTAGACACAAAAGGGAGATGATAAAATTAATATCTTGGTGTTCATATGGGCCTTAAGGCGAGCATATAAGAATATGCTTCTGTTTCTTTCATGTAATCTGCTTGTTCATTACACGTACTGTAATTTATGCACTTTAGAGTGCCCTCTTCAACCCTGCTGCCTGTTGCCTCCATGTACAAAACAGGTTAAACAAAAATGGCCAAGGAACACTTTAGTCTGCCGGTGTTCCTCACATATGAAAGCTGTGATACTCGCTCCAAATATTTCATTGACCCCAAGGCCAGTCCCTTTGAGGCCCAACTTAGATTAACACAAATAATGCAGTGCTAAAACAGAAAGATTTCCTCATATAATGAAGTATTTTAGTGCGCTAACAAATGTCGTTCCTAGAAATCCTTCACTTCCTCCATAACAGACTTACAACATTAAAGTCTCTTGTTTGCCTTTGACAGTAGAAATAATATGGAGTAACAATTTACAGTAGTAAATCTTTAAAAATACCAGCATAATATAAAAGCTAATATTATGAGCAGTTAGAAAGTATGCTTTTGGATTTTGCAATTTTTCCAGCTCTTGATCTGTTTAGCTTTATTTTTCCTCTGAGTCCAATTTTCCTAAAGCTACGCTTTCACAAATTACTTATTAATGAGCCTGAATTAAAATACATACAATTGCTTATTCCACAAGTAAACTTAAACCATCTGAATGGCTTGTATTTTACTTATAATTAGGATTTATTTTACTTGTCTTGTGTGGAAGACCACCTTGACTAGTTATTCTCAAAACACATTTAGGGCATTATTCTTTCTATCAGCATCTCTCATTCACCACCCCCACTAAGAGCAGCCAGAACCTGCTCCAGTTTGTGATTTTTTTTTCCGTGTAGGTAAATGAGATTCACCGTTCTTCCACATGGGTCCTCCCTGTCTGCCCTCGGTGAGGCTGGAAACCATGACCTCCTCTGAGAGAGGGCGGCTTTTTGCAGCATTTTGGGGTACCACCTGCAAGGGGACAGCACTACGGGGACTGCAGGGAGCTGGGATAGGGCTCCATGACTGATGCCTCCATGCTTTCCGTCCCCTTCCCTCACCAGCATCCCGCGGTGGGAGGTGGGTAGCGGGCCAGCCATGAACCTGAAGACGTGCTGCTGGGGGGCTTTCAGAGGAAAGAGCGGTGGCCTCCCGGGACGCTCGTGGGTGGAGGGCACAGCCAGGGTGGCTGGAGGACCTGGTCAGAACTAACGAACATGGGTTTCCTGAGAGTTATGGACGGTGGCTGCGTTCTCCGGTGTCCCATAACGGTGGGGTTCGCATTGCAGTGTCCTTCAGTGGGAAGAGCAGGGGAAGGGGTCTCTCTGCCAGCAGTTTGCCAGGTTTTATTAAACTTCTACGGTCTTTCTGTCTCTTATGCATTTGCCAGCATTGATGGATAGAAATGAGGAGTTCAGACGGAATTAAGGGGGGGACCCAAAGAGGCATGCATACACACAGAGAAGGCCAATGCCACGTCTCCTTTTCTCAGGAGACCAAACTAAGAAGTAGGTTTAATACAACTGACAAAATCCGTACAGGTAAAGCCACGGTAAGGATACTGTGGCTGTTTATCTTAGCACTTGAAGGAGGGCAGTTTAGCTGAACATCTGCTGGGAGACTGTTCGCAAAGGATGTCAATCTCTGCTGTTTCTGGAAATGTCAAGAGTGCCGAATTAGCAATTTCCTGCTTCACGGTTTAATAGTTCTCACCCTAACGCAGCCAAAAATGGAAAAGAAAGAGAGCATTAACTTTCTGATGCTTGAAAACTTTTAAAAAATATTTTTATTTTGACCAACAATTTCCACTCATCTTTTTGTGAGAGACTCAGACCTGAAAGACCAGAGATGACACTGTTAAAGCATATTTGGACAAGTTAAATCTATATTGTTCCTAAGCTGCCTGTCATCACAGATTCATGAGCATTAATTCTGGTGTACTAAGGCAACTTTCTAATGACTACCTGCTCCTGCACTGAGGATTGACATGTACAGCCTGACAGTCTTGTTATGGGGTGTTCTGTCAAGTGCTAATACAGCTCCTACCTGCTGTATTAGCTCATCACTATTTTTTTAACCTATACGGGTTTTCAAGAAAGAAGCCTGAGATTTAGAAATGCTGAGCAGCCAGATGCTTCAATGACATCAACAGGAGACAGAAGTGGTCAAAATCAGGTGTGCTTTTAGAAAGGATGAATGTGCTTTTTCTTCATACCTATTGGTATTGTCCTGTTCAGCCCACTCAGAAGTATTTTATGGTGTTGCCTCCCTTCATCCTCTAGCTGTATTATAGCTGCATCAAGTTCTCCTTGTATCACAGAAGATTCAGATCAATAACATAGAATTTAGTATAAGAGTCTGCTATTAACTTCTAAGAGGCTCCCTACCGAAGTGAGATAAGCTGGATTTGGCCCTTGGTTATGTTTTAAAATGGATCAAGGCATAGCAAAATGTTTTATATTAATTTGATACTTTGCTATCAGGGTTTTCTCTTTTAAATTGAAACAGGGGATACATAAGCTGAGGTTTGGGAGAACTAAGCATTTCAGCTTAAATGGGGAAATCTAGATGGCAAGTGTGTTATCTGGTATATGCAGAGGCATGGCTTCAAATTTATTACAGTTTATTTTAAAGTCAGAAAATCTGCCAAAATTAGTAATGATTCAAACGGTAATAAATGCTGAAGTCCCTGCTAGATCATACATATTAATATACCATCAGCATAAAATGTCAATTTAAATTCACTGATGCCAGTCTCCATCCCATGAGAATCTGAAGCAGCATTAACAGCTTTTGTCAAAGGCTCTCGTGTTAAAATAAAGCAGCATGGTGGTAGGGAAGAGGAGAGACACAGAAAATACCTTTTTCTGTAGTAATCAGACTTCAAAGTTTCCAAGGTTTCTTGATCTCTACAACATTAGAATTTAGCCGGCTGTGTGTTTAAGCAAGCAGTCATTCCCTGCTGACTAGGACAAGGTCCAAAAGCGGCAATCTCCTCTGAGGCAAAAGTTAGATGAACATGGTCCTCTGGCAGCCTGCATATTAAGAGCTACCCTATTCCCAGGTTCTCCGTAGAGGACATCAGTGAGATCAGTAAAATGTCATTGGAACTGATTTTGTAGCGTTCGGGAACTTTGAATTTCAGCACATCACTCTTCAGGCTGGTTTTGCGAAAACGACATCCCAAGATTCCTTAACAAAAACTACCAGCCCTCTGCACCACCCACTGCCTTCAAGCAGTGCGTTTCAGACAAGTAGGAGATTTTCTTTCCACTAGTCCCACTTTCAACTTCATTTTAGCAATGACATGACTCCCTCCTTCCCTTCCCACCCAAATAATCCTCTCCTAAAGAAGTCCAACCTTTAGTGATTAATAGCATTTTGCAAAGTCTGGCTAACCCTTTAGCAAGAACTGTCAGAGCACCAAGGCCAGGGAGAGCAGAGCTCAGGGCTGACTGTCGTCGTTCCCGATTCTGCCCCTGACGTGCTTTGAGATTCTTAGTAAGTTAATTAACTTCTGTGACTCAGTGTGAGCACTGGTGTAATGCACGTAGTGATGCTTAATGCAGAGTTCCATAGATGTAAGACATGATAAAAGGGTAGAGGACTATTATTGTTACTAATGATCATGAGTTTGAAATCATAGTCAGGCAAGACCAAAAATAACAAGGGCATTGCAATTAGTTGAAAGGTAGGGTTGAAAGGTAGTTGAAAGGTTAATTATCATTAAAAGGGTACATGATGAAAAATACATTACGTATTTTCAGTTGTACTACTTAGAGACGAGAAGTAACTTTGTGGGATATCTGCAGCAAAGACCAGGAGTAACAGCTCTGAAAAATGACGATCACTAAAGCTTCTGATTTTTTTCTCCCAGCTTAGAGCTTATTTCTCCTACTGTGTCGGGCACTGTGGCTATTAGACTAAGTCTGTTTTCGTGTGTGTGTGATGGGCTTGTGCACTGAAAGATAACAAGCAGCAAGTCTGTAAGTTTATCTCTACTTTTGTCATTGTTGTTACTGTTCTTACCATGCTTAATGCTAATTATATGTATTATCTAGAGAACCCTAGGTTTGGGTCAGAGCACTTTTGTCCTATGTGCTGCACAAATACATTACAAGATATTCACGGTCTCAAAGAGATAACAAAAACAAGCCAACACCTTTACACAGCACAATTGGTTATAACTATCTTTCCATTTCTTTTAAAGATTGCCTGTGGGACATAATTAGATAAAGAAAAAAAAATCTCTTCCGTCAGTTAAGATATGAGTGATCAGAACTGAATATTGGCAGTCTGAAAGAAGACATTCCTTTCCAGCTATCAAGAATTTTCCTTTATTGACTTGTATCTTTCAGCCTATCAAAGAAAAGTTTAATTTGCAGCTGAAATCCTGATCCTTGGGTGAATCATGTTTTCTTTTGAATGCAAAGGGCGTCTGTCTGGCAAAGTTGGCAGCCTGAGCTCCATAAATATTGTTCTATTGATAAAAAGAGGAATTGGATATAGGGACTATCCAAAATAAATATTTTGCAGGGATCCTGAATGTCTGAATAGAATAGAGCAAAGGAATGTTATCGCTTTTTAAATAATTCAGACGTAAGCTGAAGTGAGTATTAGTTTTAGTTGAAAAACTGTCAAATGCCGTTTGCACCTTTCGTTTCGTTTGGAAAATTAAAACGGACACCTCTTTAGGGGTTGCTCTCTTCCCTTTTATCATCTGTAGGGATTTGCCATTGATTTTGTTGGGAGCAAGTCTGGGCTTCTTAGCTTCTAGGAGATTTAAAACAGGATTTCAGTGAGGTATTCGGAAACAGCAGCCCGACGTGCTCCGGCCCTTTGGGTGGAGGTGGATGGAAAAAGAGCCCTTTGTGCCCTCCCCACCAGAAGCCGTGGCAGCCTAGGGACGGATTCCTTGGCAGGCCCTCGGGGACAACGTGCAAGTGAAAAATCAGCTGCGCGTCGCAGGCAGCAAGCAGGCCCAGCTGCGCTCGGGATCGAGGGAAAGGGAACCTGTGTGCCTCCCCTTCACATCGGAGAAGCACAGAGGCATGATTTCTCCCCAAAATGTCACCCCTCTGGGGGCTCCCCTGGCGTGGCGCACCTCCCCACTGCCCCCTGACAAGGCTGCGCCCCAAAAGATGGAAGACATGCTGCTGTATGCTGGCATACCTTCTCCCGCCCCTTTTGCTCCTACAAAAGCGGCTTACACAAAGCAGAAAGGGCGTGCAGAAGGAGGAGGTGTATGTGGAGGATTGCAGCGTGAGAAGTTCTCAGAAGGGCTTGCGAGAGGTGTCGGCACCGCCAAGGCACGGCAGAAAATGGGCTGACGCAGGGGCGTGAGCCAGCTCCTGCTGAGGTCAACAGGACCGTACCTCTGCGCATCCCGTGTCCTCCTCCTGCTGCTGTTTCCCAAAGGCAGCAACTGAGGAATTTTTCTCGTCAGAGACTTTTTCTTCTTATCAGTGAATTACACTATATTGCTGCTGCAATATATAGTCTATGAATAACAGAGGACACATATTTTTATTGGCTCATCTGTTTAAGAAAAGAGAAATCCCATCATCAGTGCTGAACTGTATACTGAAATTCAAGGATAAGATATGACCTACTGCTTCTTTGTCCTGTAACTCACTGCGGGTGACTGCCACACAAGGCAACGTTTGTATAGTGTATGTGACAGATATGCCAAGCCTGGCTGTTTATCTCCTCCTCTCTTCCTATGAATCATTCTCCTTTCTGTGCCGTGTACCTCCCGAAAAGGGTCTTCTGTTTCAAAATGATTTAATTTTTTTAAATGCACGTTTAGCATATCTGCAATAAAAATAATGGCATTATTTACTTGGAAGTAGATTCCTTTGTACTGGAACCTCAAGCTGAACTTCCCTTTTTGTTTATATTCTAGATCACGCAGAATCTTTGCGTCTATCAGCTCTCCTTGCTATAGGCACATTTTGGCACTTTCACCCTCTCAACATTTTGAAAAGGGTCTACTACTTTTAAAAGGGGGTCATACCAGTTACATCCTCTCTACTGTTTGTAGGAATCAATCAAAGGCCTCTCAGCACCAACTGAATCTTAAACATGTGTATTAGTCGCTTAAAAAAAAATCAAAGCAGTGAGAGATGGAGATGGCATTCTCCCCTGCGTTGACCCAAAAGTTTTCTCTTAAAGTTCAAAGAACATTTAACACCAGCCAGGGAACACCGAGGAGTCAGCCACCCGCAGGCAATTCCCCCATCCCTCTGAACGCGCGGGCGCCGCTCCCAGAGCACACTGAAGTGCCCGACGGACGTCGTGCGCGGCAGCGCAGGGCTCAGCGCCAGGGCCGCG
>NW_009598398.1:0-5387 GCF_000690535.1 Cariama cristata | reverse complement strand
TTCACATGCCTCGTGATCTCACTCAGGAAACACACATAGCAGCTGCTATGCCCCACATGAAGCAAGTATTTCTGTACACAATGTAATGCTTTTGAAGTATTTCTGCAGGTACTTAAGTTGTCGTCATTTTGAAAGTCAGCAGCTTGCCTCAGAATATCCTTGATGTAGCCCAGGGAAATGTTGCTGTAATTAATTCTGGTTCCTGGTGTATCTAATTCTTATGTAACAAAATCACGTATTTCCTTTAGGCTTTCTGTTTTCATTTTCACTTTATTTGGTACTTGCCTGGAAAAATATCTAAAATGCTGTGGATGTTCCCTGGGGATGGGTACACTTGGATTGCATGGGATAGCTCTCACCTTTGGTAGTAAACTGTGGTCAATTTTTGTTCTGTTGTGCCATGTATTTACCTGTTCAAAAGAAAAAAAGGAAATGGAATTTTTTTCTGGTTTTCTAACTGGACTAAAATGAGCTCTTTCTTGTATCCGTTAAACTTGAGTGCAGTCTTCTTACCTAACATGGAAGTAAAAAGTTAAAAGGTAGGCATACGAGAACCTGACAAAACTCGTATCTTTCTTTATGCATGCAAAAAATTTTAGCTATTTTTGGACATGCAAAACGTTTACTTTAAAAAACCTAATCCCTATTTTCTGTTGAGCATGCAGGAAGATTTGTAAAGAGAACTCCACTTTAGTGACTAAAACATGAGCTTATGTATTTACAAGAAGAAGCTACCTATCTATAGGTAGTTTTAAAATCATGCCATGGTGGCTAACCACATGATTCAGTATACTTGGAAGTCAGTGGAAGGATTTCTATTAATTTCAGTGGGTACTGGATGAATTGGTGCTGTGGATCTCCATTTTAGGATATGGTCTGGTTTGAGCTTGGGTGTATTAATGGATATAGATGTCTTCCTGTGTTCACAAGTGTAACACTTCAGCATTTTAAAGAAAACAAAAGAATGCAAATGGACATTCTTTCTTGCATTAAATGAAGTTCTGTTAATATTTACTTTGAATGGCTGTTTGCTTAGGGCAGCTCACATGGAGCATAGTCTATTTTGTCCACAGAATGACATTTCCAAGTGCTGAGTAAATGGCTAAGGAATTATAAAATTAGTTGTTCAAAATTTAGCCAAAGGGATGATGCCAGTTTCTACAGACTGTGTGTATATTCCAGGTATTAAGTAGCTTATATTTCATTGCTGAAGTGTAACAAACCAGTTGCAAACAGAAGTGGCACAAGATTTTTTTTCCTAGTTTTTAAGAGAAGTATTGCATTATGCCTTGTTTTTGTAGCTTTTTTTGAAAGTCATATTGAACAGGATGCACTAAAAAATTACCTCGCTGAGATTGTTTATACTGTTTATACAGTACTTTCCATGCACAAAAATATAATTGTGAATCCAGCAGTGAGCACACAAAGAAAACAACCTGTTAAGGTTTTTCTCTTTTTTTCCTCCATGTTTATTTTATAACATACTGCACTTCTATTTATAGGCTAATGTTTCACAGCATAAGCTGCCCTGGTTTTGTACAGCTTCCTCGCCTATACAAAGCTGGTTCTCCTGTGCCCACAGTCCTACTACTTTATTCATTTAATTTCTCATCTTCCTTTTGGATGAGGAATAATTCTAGATATGTGTGACTGATGCAGGCCACTTTCAGGTGATGAAGGTCATTCTTACTGAATGCACTGTAATCACTTACTGTGATTTCAGCTAGATGATCCTAATGATGCCCTAGTGTGGTTGCACATCACGTTATCAATCTTTAGAATAATATTTATTTAGATATTAATCTTTAATTATAGTCATGTATCATCAGTTATATATAAAGCATTAATTTGGGGATATTGATATATGTTTGGGAGTAGGGATCATATTTTGTCCATATTATCAGGTTATAGGGAGGGTATGGGAGTATAACCACATAGCACTGGCTTTTAATTATTGGTCATAGTTTGTGTTTCAGTCAATAAATATGCTTATAAAATAGTTGTATTAAGAAGAAAATTTAATATAACTGAATGGGTTATTGCTATTGCTGTTATCACTGAGTTGCATAATGAGTCTACCTGCTCATGTGGAAGGTAAAAGTTACGTTCATGTGGTTTTTTTATAATTAGTTGCTGAAAAATGTAGCCTGATGCTTCTTGTGCTCTTCTCCAGGTAGTTTTTCAATCTGAAACGTATGGCAAAAAAAATCCACCATACCTTTTGGCACCTGTTAGCTCTAAATACAGTTTCATGTTTGACGTCTACCCTCCTTTCCTCACAGCTGTGCTAACCAACATATCTATCTCTGTGGTGGCTGTCATGGTGAAATACTGGGTGGTCTATAACTACAACAACTCCTGAGTTAACTCAGGAGCAGGGAATAACCTTTTACGGGCGAGACTGAAAATCCTGAACCTCAGTGTGCTGCAACCTCGTACAGACAGTGGGTGAAATCTTGGCTTCACTACATGCAAGTGGCAAAGATCCCACTGCCTTCTTCAGTATAGCCAGGATTTCACTAATTGAGTATTTGAAGGCTCACTATTGTGGAGCTCTCAAAGGCTCACTATTGTGGAGTGGCATTGGCAGACCAGCAGCTATCCTACTGCAAGCCTTTTCCTCCCAGCTGATGAATTGGAAGCAGCACCTCCTGTCAGGCTCTGATAAGAGGCACTGATTGAGGAGTGGTGTTTCAGGGTACAAGAAGCAGCAGCACAGCTGGAGTGAAAGTAAAAGTGGTAGACCTGGTTTCAACATACTGATTAAAAGTACTATACAGTAAGTGTATTTAAATGTAATTGGGGTTAAAACAAATACATGTGTTCAACAGCATCAATAAGGAGAGAATTGAGAATGACTTGATGATCTTAAGGATCTTTTCCAACCTAAATGATTCTATGATGGGAAAGGGATACATTGGGCAGGGTTGTGGAAGAAACATGAGGATAAGAACATTTTAGCTAAGATTTATTTATTGTATTTATATGAATTTGCTCTTAGTCTTTATACTTCCTCATTCTTATTCTCATTAGTATAGTCTTACAATGTCCTGTCCCCATCTCTATTTTACAAGTGGTGAAACTGAAACAAATGAATGCTGAGGATAAGATATATGGGTTCAAAATTAGCCTTAAAATGTGGCTGCCTCAGAGGGAATTGTTACTCCTCCTTACTGCCTCTGTGCTGCCCTGCACCCCTCTGGTGCTTGCGAGGCCACAAAGGAGGATGACTCAAGGAGCTAATCCAGAAGATATGTAAGCCCCCATACGTCAGTGTTTGTGCCAGTTTAGCCCTTGGCTGTGTGAGGTCAGACATATCCCAAGAAAAGCAAAAGCAGCTCGTGGGAGAATCAGGTGGGAGCAGGGCATCTCTTTTACCAGCAGTTAGCTGGCTGATCAGTTTTGCCATAACATGAAACCTCACTCTTAGTTATTCAGAACTTGGCTTCAGATATTTATGACTTCATCCAGAGAATATCTCATCTGACTGCAAAGAGAGCTGCAGGTGTCCAGCACTTTTGGAAAGACAGACTCAGTGTCTAAGGCAAAGCACCTGGAATTAGAAGCTGCTTTTGAGTATTTGAATCTTTGTGATTCACCCAGTTAAGAAACAAGCCAGTGGCACAGTCTGAAATAGATCTGCTGCCTCCTGCCTCTCAGCCACGCTCCCTGTGCAGTAATGCTCATGCTAGACCCTGCCATCTCCCACATACTTCGTGACTCATTCTGTCCCTAAAATTATTTGCACCTGGTGTTTGATTAACAGTGTAATGATTAAAAATATGCCCTTCAGAAGTGTTTAATTAAACCATGATAATTTTCTTATCATAAATCTCCAAGCTTTTATCCTTTGTATGTTCCCAAGTATCTATTCTTCCATGACATTTTGCCCTTGACTCTATTTAGCAGTAGTTAGGCTTAGATGCAAACATATGGGAAAAATGTAACTTCCATCTCCCTCACCTCTGGTTCCTACTTGGTATGCTCAGTGTACTCTTCTTTATCGCCATTAAACCCATCTTTAAAATTCCTTCCTTCCATGAAGCTCTCCTCTTGTGCTCCACAGCAAAGACACATTACTGTTTTTTTTTAATTTCTATACTGTTCTGTGTTGCTAAGTCAGAGCACAGTATCTTTAGAGCTGGCACATTGTCTGTGTGCTTTACTAGAACAGCAAAGGCACCTGCAGCCCTCATTAATACTACTACTGCCTTTGCTCCTCTGGAATCCTTAAACTCTTATTCCCTTTTACAGCATAATCGTTTCCCTGTGTGTGGGTTTTGTATATCTTCTGGCATGAAATTAGGCAGAGCTGAGTTTGTGAATGTGACATGCATGTCTCAGAAACTAAAAGACCAAAGTAAGCTGACTGGCTAGCCAGCCAGAAATTCCTCTGATAGAGTAGCCATTTAGGATTGCTTTGGTGATAAAGGCATAATATTTACAAAGAAGCCTGCCTGCGTAGTGAAAATATTGTGACTGTTGTGGGGCTTGAAAGGAACACTGTGCTTTATGTTTGTTTCATTCCTTCCCCTCCAAACCTGTTTGGAGATTGTAGTTGGAGGAGAAGCATAAGGTCGATTCTGACCTTTTCCCCAGGAGAAGGCTTGAGAGCCACTAAGGACTGCAGAATCATGCCCTTTTCTTGCTATCCTGCTGTTCAGTAGCTCTTGATTCTTTGCTTACATTGGCTTCATAGCCTGTATCCTGGGCATTTGGATTGTCTTCTGTGAAGGGAGATTTGTGGACTTAAACTCACCATGGCCGAAGAAGGATCTGAACTTGGATTTCCTGCTTCAGATAAGTGCTCTAGGCATTAGGTGGGACAGATAAGTTACCTGTGCCACCAGGAACAGGGATAACGAATACAATTGCATTTTGTGAAGGATCTTATTCTGTCAGCTTCAGTTAGGTGTGCTTGGAGAACATTTACTAAGCAGGGCTTACATGTCACCCTCCAAGTTTCTAGGTCCTGTGGTGATTGTGTAGTGCTTGCCTGGTCTGATGCGAGCAGTCACAAATCAGATAGTGCTTATGAGACTCTAAAGCCCGAGGGCTGTGAGCCTGATTTATAAAATGGCCACAGTGTGGGTGAAGGGTGACACCACAGGTAGGGACTTAAAACACCTGAAGCATGCCTAAATCAGATTCTGATTGCTCAAATCCGTTGCTAGATCTGACTAAGGCTGCAAGAGGTATGTCCTGTTTTTGGCTGGGATAGAATTAATTTTCTCCCTAGTAGCTGGTACAGTGCTGTGTTTTGGATTTAGTATGAGGATAATGTTGATAACACACTGATGTTTTAGTTGTTGCTAAGTAGTGCTTATCCTAAGTTAAGGACTTTTCAGTTTCCCATAATCTGCCAGCAAGGAGGTACACAAGAAGCT
>NW_009598397.1:0-7827 GCF_000690535.1 Cariama cristata | reverse complement strand
CTGAGAAGCGGCGAAGTTGGAGCCGTACTCGGATGAAACGCTGCCGTAAGGAAAATGAGTAACTGTACAATTAACCTGTCAGCTTTCCTTCCAGGGATTTTAATTGCTGGGGGGGTAATCGACGGGGAGCAAAAACAAAGGGGGGAAAAAAAAACAACAAACGAAAAAAGCATTGCCTCGTGGGTTAGTGATTTGAACTGGACAGTTCATGGGAAACAAGAGGCCAGTGGCATGAAAGCGAACTAAACAAAGTTTAACCACCCCTCCTTCTTCTCCCCATGTGCAAAATGGAAACCTTATTATATGATTCACTGTGAATCACTAGATTGAATGCGATCATTATGAGTAAATGATAGTCGGGGCTCCTCTGGTCTTTTCTTTCCTAGAGGCAAAACTATAAAATATGAAGGATATAAATGATCTTCTCCCCGCTCTCTCATAAAGGACTTTCATTCAAAGCCGCGCTCTGTCTCACTACCGATTCCTTTGGTCCCCTTGAATTCTACAACGCTCAAGGTAGATTATGGAGAGTCCCGGTTTATTTGTCTTCACGTGCTTGTTTATTGGCAAAATGTCACGAAATGTAATTTGTCCCAAATTCTTTAACATGAGAAAATACTTTGTGGTTGAAGGAATCCATGCTGGTACCGCCAAGGCGATCTCCGATGTTCAGAGCAAGTTCATTATCATGCTATTTTACAGCTTTTCCGTGTTTACTCCTCATTTATCAGGAGCCTTTTACATATTGTTGCATAAGAAAAGGATTTCGCCAGCTCTACTTATGAGATTTCCTAGATTTTTTACAGGCGGAGGTAGTTTACAAAAGCTGTATTGTTTGACTGCGGTCTGGGTTTCCAGTTGGGGTAATTATTGTATTCCCAGTCTTCTTCTAATCATTTGCTCACAAGGACGCAGGTTTTTTTTTTTTCCCCTCGCCTTTTGAAGAAGATGAAATACTCCAAATTTACCAGACCATTGGAATAATCCCCCTGCTTCTTTGTTTATTGTGTAAAAGCTATTCCTTACATCTCTATAAATTGCTGGAAAATATGTGATGGAAAGGACGGTAAGAAAACATATAGAGCAGAAGAAACGCATGTCACCACATTTTGGAAAAAAAACCTGCAAACTGCAGAAGTCCCAATCTAAGCCTGTTCCCAATAGAGAGGTCTACACGAGGAGGGGGGGAACCAAACACAAAACAAACCCACTTTTCAGAAGGAAATCATAATAATCAGCTCCTGAGGAAAAAAATTTAAAAGTTCATAGAAGGAAAAATCAAGGGCAAGCACACGCATATATGTGACAGGGCTGTGTCTGTGCAGGAGGGTTTCTCCCCCAGCAGCACAGCTGGAGGAGGGCCGGGACCCACGGCCCCATGGGCAGACAGCAGCTCAATCTGTGGGCACTGGACTTGAACTTGGCAGGTGTCCTGTTGCCAGCACCTCTGTCACGCAGCTTCCCAAGGTAAAACTGCCTCCCCCCAGCTTTAATTTGTATCTGTAAAACTCGAAGCCCAAAAATATCCCCCTAAACTCACAAGGAACAGGATTGGGGCAAATATTTCTTTTCTTCCTCAGCTGAGATGGTTCGAAAGTGATGGTCTTAAGCAAAAACCTGCCAGTTAGGAAAACATACATTCACTCATATACATATAGAAGGACTTTAATTTCCCTTTGCAAAGGAAACTACAGTTGAACTGCAGAGTAACTGGCGTCAGGTATCTTCCAGATTCTGTCTATGGGAAAACAAAACAACATCACACTCCTGCAGCTACCAAAGCCATCCACAAGTATTTGAAACTGTCCTGATGATATGTAACCTCCTGCTTAGGAACCCCAGTGCCTTATTGTTTTGGCGATGCGATCTCACCACATCCTTTTGCCGAGTCTCAGCCGATGGCTAGATATGATACTGGGAGTTACGTCATTCTAATAAATCAATGTAACCAAACAATTTCACTGCCAGAGGAGGAGAGAAAAAAATCCCAAGTATTTTGTAGGGGAACTGAACTTGTCTTTTAGAAATCTTATGTTCCTCTCAGACTTTCCATCAACCTCAAGCACAGACATAATCTAAAATGTTCCTGGCTTGCCCACTGCTGGACTGATTAGCTTTTGGAACAGGAGAGATAACATTTCTAGACATCGGTCTGCCTTGTGCTGCCTTCATGTTATTCCCTGCATATGTGGTTTTGACATTATTTATGTAGCAAGTGTGGGCTCTCTATTGGTGTTGGGTCACTTTGCTTTTCAACAGCTAGGTTTTTTCTGTCACTCAGAATAGAGCTTATTTCAGCCTTTCAAACAGCATTAGACTTCTTGCGAACCACGGCTTGAAGGTACAACACCCTCCAGGCAGCCGAGCGTCCCTCGCAGGGAGGAGGCCAGGCTGGCCCGTAAAGCCCACGGATGGCTGTGGGGTGCCCAGACCAGGCACACAGGGTGCTGCCCACCTACCTCTTCCCACGTCAGCAGGGTAGACCATGCTGCAGAGTGGGATGGGGTCCTGTCATCGGGTCTGAACTCTACTGGTTTGGGGTAGCACCAGTTTCAGTCTGTCCTCTGCTCTTAAAGGTCCTATCACACTTGGGATCGATTTGAGTCAATTTGATTTTTACTTCTGAGACAACCTAAACGACAGCAACAAAGTGCTCGTACTTTTTTCTTTTTCTATGAAATCACCGGAGAGATAATGAGCTAATGGTGCCACATTAATAACACAGAGACGCAAAGAGGAGGCTCTGACAGCAGGCAGAGCAGGGGTGCATTCAGCACATGGAGTTATCTCCCTCAGGTTTGCTGGTGGCCTTTTGCCAGTCAATTCACCTCTTTTACATTGAAGTCTCCCATGAGACTCCACCCGTCACTAGTTACTCTCCACCTGTCACTAGTTACTAGTGCAGCTGCAAGCCCTGGCAGTAGGTGACATTTGCACACGCACACACACACACGCACACTTCACATCCTGACTCCCACACTGTTGTCACTCGGGCTGGGATGAGAGGGCATATCCCCATCCATCTGACCCAATAGAGCTATTTACAGGGAAAAATCACCTGCATCAGCCTGACAGGTAAATTTAAGTGCTCTTCACTTGCCAACACAATTAGCTAAACATTGGTGATGTATAAAACCAGGGACAGAAAAAGAAATGCCACAGTAGCGCACATGGAGCTGACAAGGGAGGGGAGCAGTAAGTTCACTGACAATGACAGGGGATACTTCTATTCCAGCTGAGAATTTGAAAAATAAGGGAATGGAGGAAAGGAGAAGTAAAAAAGGAGAAAGGAGTACAATGAGCATCTTGGAGAGTCACTGGAAACTTTGTTCTTAGGAATAAATCTGGCTTCTTGTGATCTGCAGGACTGGCTGGGAGCCAGCTGGGTCCCCTGGAGCCCTCCTGGCCTTTTTGTCTGGAGCCTGAGAATCTGTCTGGAGCACAAGGCTGGGGGGACTGGACTTGGGTTTGCAGGAGGGATCGGCTTAGGCAGTGTCTACGTAGAGGAAAAGACGTTTGCAGCCCTCAGGCCTTTGGGAGTCCTCCCCTGGGGCTGGTGAGTGGGTAGGGGAGCTTCCCCCCACTTTGGGGCCAGCTGGGGGCAGGCTAGGGGGAGGTAAGGGGACAAGGGAGCTGGAGAAAGGGCAGGCTGCCTGTCCCCAGGCCCAAGACGCCAGAGCAAATGTGGTAGGATGGAGGGATAGAGGGGATTGAGCAGAGCTCTCTGGCCCTCACCCCACCAGCCTGAGTGAGGTGTCTCAGGATGTCCCATCCTCCCCAGAGTATTGTTGCAAAAGCAAACACCAAATAAAATGAAAAATTACCAACAAACAACAAAAGTAATGGAAAAGCCTTCAAAGGAGCCATGGTGCATTACATTTCCCCTACCCCTCTAGCCCTGCGTTCCTGCAGATCTCTTTTGGGGTGATGAAAGTGTGGGCTCCTAAAGCTCCCCATCAGATCCAGAGATGCTAATTGGCATCTTTGCAATGCTTATGGGTGTTCACAAGTGATTGAGTCCTTTCAACAGTTTTGTTCCCTTACTCTTTCTGACTCAGTTATCCAGGTACATTATTCTGCCATTTTTGTCTATTTATCCCCACCTCCTGTTATGACCTTTAGGGATAAAATTCAATTTCTTTGGCTTCTTCACAGACAAAATCTAAAGTCTGCCTTAATTTGTAGTTTACTAGCCGTCTGATGTGAGACTACATAGACAGCCCCTATCTGATCAAACGGCCAGTACCCTGATGCAGCCCAATTATATGAAAATATATCCTTGCTTATCGTTTCAAACATCATATAAGCAGAGAAACTGAAGTCGCTCCCTGTCTGTTTGATTTTCCTGTTCAGACACACTTGTTTAAACAGGCACCGTGAGACTTTTCTGTAATCTTACTCTGAGGAGTTCAAAAAGCATTTTCACCTTGAAAGCCCCAAGCTGAGTGATGGTGGCCGCCCCCAGCCCGCTCCCGGCCAGGCAAGGTGGGTAAAGGGGGTTGGGGGGTGGGGGAGTTGTGTCCCCTGCAGCTGAGCTCTTGGCCAGCTGGCCGTGAAACGCACCTGCAGCCAGGTATCCCCTCCACAGCATCCCCCTCCAGCTCTGCCCACCTGGATTGACTGTGCTGCCAAGCTGGTACCCTCCCATCCCCACAGAAATCCTTTTCCCAGCCCAGACTCACTGCACACCCCTTCCTTGCCCAGCCTCACAGCTTCCCCCTTCCCAGCACCACTGCATCTGCCTTCTTGGTCTGACCCTATGGCAACTTTCTCCCTGTGCTGGCCCTGCTGCACCCCCCTTCCTGGCCCAACTCCGCTGCATCCCTACCCCTCACCTGGCCCTGCAACATCCTTCTTCCTGGCCCAGCCCTGCTGCATCTCTCTTGCCGACCTGGATTTGCTTCCTCCCCCTTCTTATCCTGGCCCCACAGCATTCATCTTCCCAACTCTGCTTGACCCTCTAAGTCCTGGCCACCTCGGAGGTGGTACCCCTGGACAGGGAAGTCATTAAAACACCCAGTCCCCAGATGCACATCATCCAGCTCATGTTTACAGCACTTTGGAAGACTGATACAAAGTGCTGACTTGGTGTTCCATCTGCTTCTATGTGATTCTTTGAATTAAACTATATCCAAAAGGAACCAATATGTGAATATTTGAAGTGCTTAACCTTTTAGCTAGCAGTGCTATCGGTTTGCAGGGTTGAGAAAAACTAACCACTTACAGAGAGAGGGAGAAACTTGTGAACATGTTGAAGCAGACTGGAGAGGCAGAGATACTAATAGCAGAATCAGTCAGAGGCTTCCGCAGACACAAGGATGTAGGAACCAGCTGGGATGCATGCCTTGGCTCAGCACCATGAGGACAGTGTGTTATTTAAAGATTAGCTCATAATGACAGTTTCAGGTATCTTTTCGGGAGCTGGTGAAACTACTCTATGCAATTACTGAAGTATAACATACGAAACAAAACAAAAACTCTCCTGCAGGGTGCAATCCTTAAACACAGAGTGCTCCGAGTTCCTGCTCGGATCAGTGGGAACTGAATAACTGAGAGCACCCACCACTCTCTCCATACAGAGCCAAGCGCTTATTCCAACCCGGAGACCAGCTTTCCTTAAAGGAGGGTCGAGCTGGCAAAGCGCCAGGGCCCAAGGGCTGCTCTTAATTTGCATATAAGAGACCAGCTTGCAGACGATGCTATCTTGTTGAAGGCAGTGAAACCATGTAATGGTCAGGCTTGATCACAGCGTTCTGGTTGCATTGCTTGAAACAGAGATTTTCACTCTGGGAGCTGCAGTCTCCACATCTGTCATCACCCTGAGAAGTTTCTGGGTTCAGTTATAATGTCTAAGGACTGATGGGAACATCAGATTGCTTAATATAACTTCCTATATACATTACAGGCCATTTTGTTTCATCCAGTTACAACAGTATTGAGTTCAAAAAAGAGTGTGCTTGGATAAAAGATAGCTTCCAAAAAGGTAGCTGTTCCTAAGCTGGAAATATTAAAACATGAAGAAGTCACCATTGAAATTCAGAGATTGTTTTAGTAGTTAATTACCCGTGCGGTAAGCAGCCTGTTTTAGTTCCAGCGTAACTCCCCATCCTTAGTTTCTGGGTGTTGTTCCCTGTGACTATTCCTGCTAAATTAAGTGGTGCATGATCTTGCCTTCCGTAAGGAGATTAAACCCTCTCTCATGTTTCCTTTTAGTACCTGTAACCACCTGGAGCTGTTTCTCCAGCTGGCTGCCCTTGTCTTCAGTCTCTAGACCCATCTGTGTAGGTCTTGTTGACACTCAGTCCAATGTTATTGCATCTTTCTCAAAGTACAAACATGAGACCTGGGTTTGCTATTACAACGTAAACTTCACTTGGATGGTGTACAGTGATGCTGTTTGAGCCTGTTGCTACTCCATGCTTATACTTCTTCTGTCTCAGCATCAGGAAAATTCAGGTCTGTCACTGAGCAGTCACTCTACTGCCCAAAACAAGGACAACCTCCTAGGAGCATCCATGCAGACTGCCTTTATAAATTATCTAGGTGTTCTCATGATTTACTCAAGGAGCTGGCCTTGCAAGGCTTCCTGCAGGTCTCCGTAAGGCTTGAGAGGTGGAGAGGCATGTCAGTTCTCCGCAGATGGGCCTTCCCTCTATCCTTGACACTAGCATTGAAGGGGATCACCCTGAAGCAATTGTTGGCCACGTTGGATATGGAGTCACTCCTGCTCCTCATGCATGTCTAAAAAAACTAATGGGATGCACCATAGCTTGCAGATGTATGAAAGGATTTTTTCTTTGTAGATCTCTGAGCTAATGTCAACAGCTAATCTATTATGCCCTATTTCACACCCTGCACCGAGTTATCCATCACTTGTCCTCCTTCTTTTAACATGTCTATGCTTAGTGTACCTGCCAATTGGGTCTTAATTGTTAAATAGGTTGTAATACCAGGGATTCTGATTAACACCTATGCAACAAGCAATGCAGATTCTGATTAACATCCATGCAACAAGCAATGCACATGTTATCCACTTCTGTGGAAACAGACATTTACTGCAGGCCTTATATCTTCCTTTTGCTTTTCTTCTCTCAGCATTTGAGATCAATGGCTTGTTCGGAGGTATATGTCCTGAGGTAGCAGAAGACCATGTCCTCACTCTGCCTCCACAGCCTCCCTTGTTGGGTGTTTGATCCCAGCCAGGAACAAAGTCATTGTGGTATGCTGCAAATGCATGGGCTGCCATCCCCTGGGGTCAAATTGAGTGTGCGGGATGGAAACAAAACTGGGGTTTGCTGCATGAAATCTGGAATTGGTTGCCCTTGCTTGTTGTCCTTATCTCTTTTCATCTCAGAAAGCAATCTCAGGAGGGAGGATCAGGAGGAAAAGGTGGGAACTTCCAGAGGGGAGTAATTGGATGTACTCAGCAGTAGCAGAGCCTGGTTTCCAATGTCATGGGGAAAGTCCTGTTAAATTTTGCTCCTCAATGTGGTAAGAAATCTCTGTTTAAGATGAACTGCCATGACAGCAAAGCAGCCTGGCAGCAGAGTGGGCAAAAATACAGGAATGGTCTAATGGTCCTGCTGGTGGAAGGGCAGCAGGAAAGGCATGGAGCCCATGAGCATATCCTTGGCCTCACTGAGGTTTTACTCAGTTTAGTGGACAGGTCCATTGTGCTCACTCAGGTCACTGAAAGAATTGGCAGGATCAGGGAAAGGCAGCGCCTTTCGCTCTGGAGTGTGTAGTGGAAGGCAAACTCAGAGTTTACCCACTTCATCCTGCAATACAAGCAGGCAGTTTCCACTTTTTTTTTGGTTGTTTTATTTT
>NW_009598396.1:0-2813 GCF_000690535.1 Cariama cristata | reverse complement strand
CATGGAAGACCAGTAACAGGTAGTAGTCCAAGAGCTGTACCAGGCTAGGAAGTTTCCTAGTGATGTCCCTAACCTGGGCTCTGGGGAGGCCGCAGACTTCCCGAAGAAGAGGGTCTGATCAGCAAATAGGACCCTCTATTCCCCTCAGAAGGGAGTCGCCTACAACTATAACCCTGCTTTTCTTCCTCATGGGGGTGGTTGTGATGCGAGGGGTAGGCCTTTCTGACCTTGGCAACAACTCTGGTATAGAAGGTCCTCATCCTCATCCTCCATTGCCTGGCCTTCCACCTCCTTGTATTGCTGTTCAGTCCATCTTTACAGAATGTGGTTCAATCTCCCGATTAAGTAAGGTCTACATTTGGACCATTTTGTTACTTTATTATCTGTGAGGGAACAATTTTTTATTAACTGAAAGTCCTACAGCTGAAATCATATATTCTAAATATGCCTTCATAAGTACAGTTTATTTTATTGAAAGAAAAAGTAAACCCAACCAGACCTCTGGTTTTTAGATAAAAGATCACTTTGAATCATAAATATGTCACAGACTGCCAACAACCATCATCATGTTATCAACTGAAAACACCGTAAGGTCAGAATGGTTTCCTCTTGACCTACCACTAGCTCATAGATCTCTCTTCATGAAAGAATATTGTAAAATCACCACTTACAATCTGCGCTAATTAGAATCAATGCATCTCCCACAAGAAGTTTTCTAGCTTGTCTGTCATCATGCCTGTACAAGAGTCTTGGTCTAGCTAAACAGCTCTAGCTACAGGGATCATCATCTCAATAAATGTTTAATGTGAGCATAGAAATCTGTGCTCTTAAAGCTTCACCAAAAATACATACAGAAAAGAGTCACGGTCAATCCTACAGATGGTCTGGCAAAATCATTCACCCTGCAAACATGTTAGAGAACTGCAATTAAGCTCCAGTAAATAAAAAGGAGCTAAAAGATGTCCTTCATGCACATAAATAAACAGTAAGCCAAAGACTGTTCTGGATGTGAAGAGACCTGAGACCAAAGTCTTTAAATAGGCACTAAGGATAATTTAGCAGGATTTCCGAAAGGACCTAAATGATCCTCTCTCCCTAGTTTCCTTTGAGATAGGTTTTTCAAGTTCAGCTGGGTGTCATCAACAGCATATTAGGCAGCCTAAATGCATCTTAAAAACCTCCAGTTTACATTTAAGTAACCCAATATCCTAAGAGATGATAAATGTGAACGAAACATTTTGAGGAGCTCCTTTTATTCCACAGTGGTATTCAATTCTTCCTCCAAATGACACAGTTAATCTTTGCTAGGAAAGGCTAGGTCAATCTTAGATGAAAATCAGTGATGCATGGCACAGCTCTAAGAAATACTAGCCAGGCAAATTTACTCATGCAAAATGAATAAATGCAAGCAGGCTGATAGTCCTGACTCATAGGGCAACAGTCCAAAAGTCACCTTTGGCAGATCTTGGCTGACCACCCATTCCTTCCCTAGCTTAGGGAAGTCCTGGAGGTCTGTAGTTTGCTAGATGGAGTCTTACAAAGACCTTCGTTGCTTACATACAGGGCAATATGTTCTTGAACCTGAATTCTGAAGTTGAGTACACTTATTAGCAAAAGAGATGGTGACAGGCGAGGATGAATTGGAACAGACTCCCATTAAAATTCAAGGACTATAAGCGTGTGTCTAATACCAGCTTTTACCTAACAGACAGAAAATTCAACTTAATTCTCTATTTCCTTTCTAGGCAGGCAACATCCCCCAACCAGAGTACTGAGCAGATGCACACTCCCCCCTTCTTTTTTGTGCCAAGCCATGTCAACAGCTAAATCTGTCAGCACAGTACCTATTATGACCAGGCAGTAATCCGAGTCTACATGCTTTACAGCTATTAAAACACAACTAAAAATGACAGGCAAAAGAACAAGCACCCCAGATGTAAAAGTTTTCCATTTGATTGTAATTCCAAGCCTAGCACAGAAGTTTCACAAAACTTCAGATCCGATTTGCTTTATATCAAGACCTTGTGGCTTTTTTTTCCTGCTGCTATAGTTGATTACTTGATTTAGGGAAGGTTTTTTTCCTTTTTCCTTCATTGTTGTGGTCTTTTAAAAAAACTAAGTAGAGACATGCCTCCTATGAACACACCAAAGAAAACACAGTGACCGGCCAGTCTTTTGATTCCAAGAAATGTGGACCTGTTTTTTCCTTTTTCTTTTTTTCCAAAATAAGGCAAAGAGAAAGAACTGAAATCTCTTTTCTCATACGGAATGTAGTGGTAACTCACAGAAGAATATTTGTTTTTACTATTACCCCGAGGGTAGTAGAAACTTGAAGTCAGACACTTACGAACAATGCACTGATTTCCTCCAGGGAGTGTTTTCCATCCCGGGCAACAGTACGAATGGAATCTAGAGCCACACACATTTGGCCTGTTGCAGAGACAAACAAATCAATGTAAAGACAAAACTATAAATTGCAATAAATGGATTCCAAAGTTTAATGTACACACAAAGGAAGAAACTAGTTGAATGAAACACAAAAAGCATATACCAAAGATGTCTACAAAAAATCCTCCCCAAAAGGAACAAAACCTTCCTCCTCTCTAAGAAGTTCCAAGCCATTTTAGTTTGTATTAGTTCAGCCAGTTAGCATAAGAGATGAGGCAGACTAGGTAACAGCAGGCCACACTCATCCCTGGTGGAACTATCAAGGATATGCACAGGATGAGTTTGGCTCTGCATTTGTATCCAGTCTCAGAAGACTCGCTCTACAAGTTGGCTTCCCCTTGCCGTCTGACACAAGACGAGAAGGC
>NW_009598395.1:0-10542 GCF_000690535.1 Cariama cristata | reverse complement strand
GCACAGCATTGCCAGTCGGTCGAGGGAGGCGATGGTCCCACTCCACACTGCACGGGTGCGGCCCCACCTCGAGTACTGTGTGCAGTTGTGGGCACCTCAATGTAAGATGGACATCAGACTATTAGAGTGTGTCTGAAGGAGGGTGACCAAGACGGTGAAAGGCCTCGAGGGCAAGATTTAGGAGGAGCAGCTGAGGTCACTTAGTTTGTTCAGCTTGGAGAAGAGAAGGCTGAGGGGTGACCTCGTGGCAGTCTACAGCTTCCTCAGGGGGTCAGCGGCACGGGAGGTGCTGATCTCTTCCCTCATGACCTGTTGAAGTTCAGATTGGACCTTAGGAAGAGGTTCTTCACTGAGACACTGGAACAGGCTGCCCAGGGCAGTGGTCATGGCTCTGAGCCTGGCAGTGTGTCTTCAAGGAGTATCTGGACTACGCTTTTAGTCATATGGTTCAGTGTTAGGTAGTTCTGCAAGGAGTGGGGAGTTGCACTCAGTGATCCTTATCGGTCCCTTCCAACCCGAGATTGTCTATGATTCTAGGATTCTGTGATCTCACAGCTGTCAGACTGAGATCCAGGTCTGTAGACTTTAGGTCACTTTTTTTTTTCTTTGTCTGAAAAATCCTCTGAACATGTGTGAGGTTCAAGAAAGTAAAAAACAGAACTCTTCTTGTCTCTTTAGAAAAAAACTAGTGAAAATGGAAAGTGTTTATGTAGTAGTGACTTCAGATTTGATTGTTGAAATGTCATCTTACATCAGCAGATGACTTGTTACAGTCCAGAAAACATCATTGGTAGAGGTTTTATGATCATGTTATCCAGTTGTTTCCCTCCTTAACTGATCCTGGGGCTCATAATACTGGTGCTCAGCATTCTTGTATTATGAATAAGCTTTAGCAGGTTGAAGGCTACTACCTTGTGCTAATTCTTAGTAACTAAGCGCCTTTTATAAAAGTTGGGATGACCACAGATCACAGGTTTCCTGCCAATGTTCTTGTCAAGATGACAGCACCTCTAAGTGCCACAGAGTTGCTGATTTTCCTTTATACTAGCATGTCTGTCCCATAGCTAAGTTAGTTGTGTGATTTTGTTGTTTTGAAAAACGTTCATCTGATCTAGGAGAGGAATAATTTTTGGTATTCTCTGTTCAAGTTCATGTAAGCAGTAATTTGATGTGGTAAGTTGTCTTTGAAGGAAGGAGAAGGTGAGACAGGACATCTGTCTCTGTAGCTAGCCATGAAGTAACTAAAGCTTTGCCCTACTATGACACTAGAAGTGTCCCCAAACTGACAAAAAATTTGTGTGAGAAGGGGAAATTTGAAAAAAAAAACAAACAACTCAAACCATAAATGATCATTATAAATTATAATAGTCTATTATCAGTGATCTCAATGGGGAAGTAAATGTTAGTACCTATGAAATGTACCTATGAAATCAAATGGATGTTTAGCAAACACTTCTAAGGGTGAATAAGTTATAGACTATTGAAAAAGTTTTAAAGGTAGTGAAGACAACAAAGTACTAAATTAACAAACTTCTTCTTACTGACTATCTCATCTCCAAATATTCAAATTTCAAATTTATTCAAATTTATGGATTGTAGCATCAACTTCATAAGTTCTTTTTCTTTTTTCCCAAACAGTACTCTTTCAAAATCAATTACACCAAAAAAGTATGCCCTTTTAACAGTATGCTTTTTTTTTTGCTAAGGCATCCTGCCGGTACCATAAATCAGGGGAACTGACCAGCTAGTAGAAAATTAATGGAAATTAAGGAAAAATAAGACATTTGGGTTTATTTAGTTTAAAGGTGTGAAGAGAGAAGGTGAGAAGGGAGACTTTACAGTCTTCCAATATGCAGAAGGCTGCTGCAGTGAGGAGTAGAATAATCTAATCTGTATGACCACTGAAAAAAAGAAGATGTAATTAACTTAGACTACACCAGATGAGGTATCATTGAGGACTAGCAAATGTAGGTAAACACAGGAATAAGTTGATTAAGAAGGTGGTGGAATCACATAAACACTGAAGAACGTTACAAAAGCAAAACGCACCTGCCAAGAGCAAGCTAGGTACAGTGGCAAGGTTTCTCCCAGCCAAATTTTCTACAGTTCAATAAAAAGTGTTTGGAAAAATAGGGAAAAACTTTATTGCTATAACACTAAAGAGAATTGATGCAAATTGTTTAAACTATCTGACAAAGCGTTACCACAGAGTATTTTAGGCCATTCTCAAATGGCATGAAGGAAGTGGTAAAGGGAAGCATGAGAGAGATCAGGCTGGTTTCCACTCTACATGATTGTCAAGCAGATTTCCACCATTAGGCTTGTCACAGAAGAGAAGTTTTGTGAGCCTCCACTGCCTCTATTCCTTGTAATGTTCAGAGAGAGTTTCTTTGTCTAAATATTTGACAGCCTTCACTGTGATTCACCCAGGAATATCTACAAGTATTATGGCTTGACAACAAAAGTATTGATCATCATGAAGTTTTTCCAGCAAGTTTTATTCGACATACTTGAAATAATTTCCATCTTGAACAAATTGTTCAAAACAGACACTAAAATTGAACCAAAAATTGCCTTGTGTCACTGTGCTGTGTGGCACTAGCATTGACTTAGTCAGGAATGGATACATCTTGAATGCCAGAAAAAATAGATTTTATTCTTGTCTTTCATGCGTCTTCTAAATGGTAGTTCAATTAACATGCTGGAAAGACAGAGAGCTGTTCAAAAAAAGAGAAGACCTAGTATAAAAATGAAAATCCTTGTAACTTTTTGCACAAACATTAGTTTGGAGAGGAAAGGAAGAGATGAAAAGAACCTAAATATATTCCTTCCTCTCAGAACATCAGCCGGCAGGGATAGTTGAAGACAATACCATTGTAAGTTGGAAGAAAAACAACATTTACCACTCGAAGCCAGATTTGTTCTGCAAAAACATGCAGCATAAAGACCAGACTATCAATCACCCATTGAAATGTTATTCTAGTCTTAATACACACTCATTAAAGCTGGAAATCCATCAGAGACCGAAAGAGATGCACATACATATGTGCATATATATATATACACATATGTATATACATAAACCCTTAAAATCAAATTACTTAGGAAAAGAATGGGTGTTCAACAGAATTAATTTATAACAAATAGTAAAGTTTAACAAAAAGTTAAATATCTTTTTCTCTAAAGTTATTCATAAATGAAAATAAAAGTTCAGCCCACTTATAAATGAAATCAGATCATTTTATGTGGAAGACAAGTCACAGAGCAGCTAGAGGAGAATACTAAGTGTGGTAAGATGAAAAATTCCTATATCAACTACTACGGAATTATTTTTTTTCCCCTCTAAAGTATAGGAAAAGGAAAAAGCAGTTCAGATAGTCAGGAATGGCAAAGTTTTGTTCATATGTTAAACAGTGCCTGGCAGTGTGGGGAAGGATCAGAGTTCCTCCACTAAACTTCAGTGTCAGGGTATTATAGTTGGTTATAACCACAAACTTTTTCCTTCAAAGAGCATTTTAGAGTGGGATCAAATGACCAGACACAGTTGTACCAGTAATTATTTTTTTAGAGTATATCCATAGCAAATAGATTTCACAACATGCAGTTCTTCCCGTTATTCACTTTCTTAGAAACCTACAGAATAAAATATATGAATATTGGGAAGGAAAGTTTGAGCTTGCTAGAGCAATGAGTCAAGCAGCACTTTGTTCTAGTGAAGGTGGATCTCAAATGTGAGGGACAAGAGAACTAAAGCACAAAACTCTGTAGCTTTGAGTACATGGCAGGGTCCATTGCAATTTATTAAAAGAGTTCAAGTCCTTCCTGGAGGGAAGATCCCATTGAATAAGCATGGCAAACTCTATCTCCTATTCTCCATCCTCCTTCTATTAACTGGTTAGTTGGGCAACTCTTGTTGGTAGATGATAGCACAGTCTCATCATACTGAAAAACCTCACTATCTTGCAACTGAACCACAGCCTGTCAGTATACCTAGGCGTGATTAGTGCTTAGGAAACTCCAGCTAGTACAGAGTGGTGTGCAATGTTTCCTCAGCAACAACATATCGGGAGCAATTTTCTAATGTCTGCATTGTTTTCCTGTAGGATTGATTCCCAACTCAATACAAAGACCCAGTGTTTTTCTTCTAGTTGCCTCCATTGCCTGAGTTCAGGATACTCAAAAGACTATGTGAAACACTGTGGTGAAAATCACGGTTGGGAGTTTAACGCTTCCAGCTTTGTGGGATACCTTGGCATGCAAGAAAGATGAAGCTCATCTAAACCTGGTTAGCAGCTGGCTTATCGGTATGAAATGGTTATGCAAGGGATCTAGGATCATGACAATCTTGCCACTGTCCAGGCCATAATGCAAAATATGTTGGTTGGTTTGTTTGTCTGGGTTATTTGTAACTGTTGGTTCAAATATATATATATGTGTGTGTGTGTGTGTGCATGTGAAAGAAACCTTGAACAAGGTGATAAAATATAAACTCTCTTCTCCTTTCCTCACTTCTTAAATACAAATAAAAGCTTAACTAAAAGCCATGAATTGACTGTGTGTCTCTCTTTGGGAGGATGCTCGCAGTTGGTCTTGTAGCTCTAATGGAAGATGCTTTAAGTAGAGGGCTCAGCTCAGCATAAAAACCTTTATCAAACTTAACTAATTCAGAGAGTCCATTTGTAGGTGGATTAAAACTGTGAAAAAATGTTTGTTCCTCCAAGTTCTTCTAGGGAGAAGAATGAAAAAATTAAGCTAGAAGGAGGTCCATCTCCAAGTTTATTAAGTAAGAGACAGGCTAATCTGAATTACCTGCTCTTTGATCCAATGACATCTTTCTCTTTTAAAACTAGTTTAGAAGTTTCAGTTGTTCCTATTTGTTTCACTGATCCTACTGCTGCTCTGCCTTTTACGTGGTGTATACATGCTCTCAAACAGAATAACTCTGCCAATGCTTTGTGCTGACTTTTCTTCAGCTCTAGTTACTGCCATGCTTGTTCTTTTACATGAGAAGAGTTTGAGTGTACCCTGTCACTAACTCCAGAGCGATCAAAGCATGTCTTGGGATTGTGGTGAAATTGAAAAGATCTAACAAAAGAGTCATCCTCATAAATGGAAGTAAGGCACAGAATTTAGCTGGAAAAAGCTGAGGACATTTTGTATGAAATATGCTGAAAGTAATAGATGTTTCAAATTGTAGTGAGAAATCAAAAGAAGTTTTAGATACTTTTGAATATCCATCAGAGGAGCACAAAGGACTGCAGCTCACATGTGCTCTATTTTAAACCTGGCAAAATAATATTCAGAGTTTTTTTCTACAAACATGTACTCACAGTTGAATGCTAACTAATTCAAATACAAGGTTTTATAGAGGTATATAGCATGAAAACAACACAGAAAAAAAAATTATATAATGCTATTAAAATGCAGAAAGCAGTCAACCAGATTTACTGAATAAAATCCTGGCTCCATTTCAGACTTGGGAGTTTTGCCAAAAATTTTAATAGGGCCAGGATTTCACTATTTGCATTCTATGATAGAAGAAAAAGGGAAAGGAGATCAAACGTAAAGAAAGAAGGGAAAGAAAATTCATACTCATATTCACCATATAAATTCACATAGCTGTGGATTTCATGTATAATGACAATTATGAATGTTTATCAACATGATTTAATATTTTTAAAGAAGCTTTAAATTTATATCATTTTATAGGTGGGAAAATCAAGGTGTACTGAGATTGTTGACTTTCTATGACACCAGTTTCTTTCAAATGTGATGTGAGAGTCTGGAGATTGAAGAAGGATTAATATTGAAAGGAAATGGAGCAGAAATTCTGATAACTACCCTTTTTGTTCAAGAATGCCATTGCTAAGGAATGCCTGTACATACACGAATAGAAGTATCCTACTCAGTAATTTTTCATGGATGGATATTTGTGCTTGAGGACAGTGCTATCAAGTCCTGCAAAGTTATCTATTTAAATAATTTGCTTATTATAAGACTGTTCTTTTCAAAGTGAATAAATTGCCTTTGTCCCCTTGTGAGACTCACAAGATGGCTACTGGCTGCAGGATGATGAAAGGATGAGCAGAACGTATGAATTTTCTTCCTTGATACACTGTTTTTTCAGATTCTTATTTCTCCAAGAGTTTATTTTTTTAATCTGCTATTGCTTTGACAGTGTGCCATTATCCTTCAAGATAAAGACTTCAGAGAAAGATTGATTTATTTGTATTCATGATGATTCCGTGATCCTTAAAAAAAATTGTTTAGTCTTTGTCAAAGAAGAGAATTTAAGTTCCTGGAACAATTCCAGTTTCCTTCAGTCCTGAGAGTTCCTAATGAGCTGGGAAGACTTAGGAAGAAAAGGAGACCACATCCACTCTCTTGTCAAGATCAGAGACTGAAGAGATGGAAGCCCTGGTACCCTTATACAAGGCCCATAAAAGACAAAAAGGAGATGCCAATTCCAGCTTGGCCAACTCCCTGAGCAGTATGATGGGAATACAGGTCCCTGAGTAGAAATACTAGAATGGGAATGTGTTGGTGCAAGTCACCTGTTTGATTTTAACTTGTTAGAAACTCTTGAGTCAAATACAGCATGCTTTCACCTTGGTAGAGCTAGACAGCATTCTCATCACACCTTGCCTTTGTTCAGACCTTTTTGCAAGCATTTCAAGTGTTGAATTAGTACAGCATGACACTCAATCCTTTTGTTTGAAGGTAGTGCTGTTTCTCGTAGTGTTTTCCTCCCAGCTTAGTATTTCACTGTCAGTATAAGTCTTATGATTTCCACTCTTGTCTTTCCAAAAGCATGCCACAGCTGTAGATCCCATCACTGGAACAGGCTTTGCAGAGCTTTACAAAGACAATTGCCTTTTACTTAGAAGATTGGGAGCACTTAAATATAGATCACTTGTAAAACAGCCGGTAAGCTGAAGACTTCCCTGCTCTGACTCACGTTTCTTCTCAAATGTGTCATGGAGAGATACCTGAGATCTGCAGACTGCTCTCATTTTACCTGGTGTCTATAGTGGTGCGCTGTGGTGTGCCTGGGCTGACTTGATCCACAACCCTGCTTGCCTGGTGACTTGGTTGCTAGGTGTTCTTGTGCCATTAGACCAGTTCTCCTAGCTGGAGGACAACCTACACTTACAGCATCCTTCTTGTGGGAGAGGATCATCAGGTTTAATAATTCTTCATTAAAGACTGAGTCTTTAATCCCTTGAGTACCAGCACAACCTGGAAACAGAAACAGAGAGGAAGACTAGAAGAATCCACTGTGTTTCCCAAGCGGAGCGTACAGCAATGAAGAGCGTACACACACAGCACATTCATGGTCTCATACAGAATTAACAAGCTTTCTTTTTAAAAATTAGCATATTCTAGAAACCAGTACACTAAATTTGGCTAATTAGTCATTAGCATGCAAGGAACTGTCCAAGCTCAGAAGTCTGTTTAAATGTGTCTTTTATCTTCTGCTTACATTTATTAGAAGGACTTGTAGCCATTTGTTAGCTGGAAAATTATTTCCTATGTTTCACCCTTTAGTTATATGGAAAAACCTGAAGAGAAGTAAAAATTGCCTATTAAACAAGCCTGGTCCTTAACTCAGAGAGATTAGTAGTGTCTTGAATAAATATGTAGATTTGTTAACTTTTCATTTCCATTTATATATTTTTCTCATCTCTTTCATTTATAAAGTGTCTGTGACTTTTATAAGATAACGAACAGTGGTGCTTGGAAAGTAGCCCAGAGACCACTCTGCACCATCAGAAAAGTGTATGTTTTTTGTGAGGTATGAGATTATTGCACTGATAAAGCTCAAATTCTGGAAGAGGGTGCTGGAGAACTAAAGGAAGAAAAGTTGAAAAGAAATGAGGGAGGCAGACAAAGTTATACCAGTACTATATCATTCCGAGTTGCTGGGCATAGAAATGATCCAGGTTTATGAAAGAAGAGCAGGAGAAAGCTGCAAGGAAAAGCAAGTGTGTCGTGTCAGCAAACAATGTGCCTCTGTGGAACTGACTGTTCACACATAGCAGCAGTAAAGGCTGTGTCTTATTACAGCAAAAGTAGGAAAATTTGCAATCTTGAAAGGTAAAATTGCAAATGGATATAATGGCAACAGGCACCCAACAGACTTGAGGAGCATATCTGATTGAAAAATGATCTTGTTAAGCAAAGTTACTTCCACATAACAGTTATTTCTCCTCCTGCATGTCTTCAGTGTGTGAATTTATTTCTTCAAAATTAGTCATGCAAATATGAGGAATACAGTGTCACTTTTGCAAGAGCATGGCAGCAACATTCAGCAACAAATGCCTTTTCAGGAATGCTGCAGTCCCGTGAACAAAGAAACCTCAGAGGAAAACAGGAAGAGTGCGGAATTACTGGAGATGCCACTGGCTCTCAGAACTGCAGCTATGCCAGAAAACTCTTTTGTCTTGGAGCTGAAGGTGTAACGAGATTCAGTGGCTTGCTATCCAGATGATATGGGGAAAGTTCATCCAGGAACTGCTGTTTTAACAGGACATACAATTAAACATTGGAACAAACATGAGAAATCACACATTGCTTGAAGACATGAAAAACAGGTCTCATTACAAGATTAGATGCAGGACTCACTAGGTGAAGCCTGTGGCTTGTTTTATTCAGTGAGTCAGCCTAATTGGTGATTAATTAATTCTGATCTTTTAACGTGTGAGCAAGTGTAGTGTTGCTGTTTGTTACACAAAAAAATAAAACAGGAAGGAAAACACAGGCACAGTGGGGTCTGCATAAAAATGTTTGCTAAAAATATGCAAATCCAAGAGCTGACCTCTTTCTTTATGCACTCTGCTGCTCCAGCACACATCCGGGAGCCTCAGAAAGAGAGCTACCAACTAAGTGGAGGCCACCAGGGGAGCTGAGATGCCAAAGAGAGTGCATAATTCCTGTACACCCCAATGTTTTTTCAGGGATTTTTTTTGGAGGTTGATTGATTCATGGGAGACAATACTGAGCAACGTGATGCCTCACGTCTTGACCACAGTGGAGATGGCTTTCTGTCACGGTGAGCCAAGGAAGAGGGTTTCATGGACAAAACATTGGCCACTCTGGTTTGGGAGTGGTTCCAAGACAAATGCGTTTGGATTAGAGGAAGCCTGGAAATCTTGCTTTTAAACAGTAAATTTGAACTAGACAGAGTCTGGAAAACTGGGCTTTAAATGGAACGACAACCACAGTGGAGTTATTACCATGAACCCATAAATCTGAGTTTGGGGTTTTCAAACTACATAGCTTCACTTTGTACTAAATCCCTGTCCCAAACTTACAACATCTGTTGAGAAACGGCAATCAAGTAAGGAGATCTGGAGGATTTTTATTTTAAGATGGGGATGGCTGAGAAGAGGGAGGTGAGAGACTTCTGGGGAGGATGTTTTGTTTCATCATCATTTTCTGTGGGGGGTGGGGATTGATGAGAGCCCAACATAATCCCACTTAATTCCTGAGAATTCTTCCCTGATTAGTCACACTCCCAGCCAGGGAAGGGTCTGCTGCTCTTCCTGTGAAACAAGTGGAGATCATGACTGTTATCTGAAAAGCAATAGCAGTGTATGCGCCTGTGCATATGCACATGCATTCCTTCTCTTTATTTTCTAATTCATGGATGAAATGTGCCTGTAAGGATCAGTGTGAACAGAAGTAAAAAAAGCTAAATACTGTTGATGACTGCCGATACATAAGTAATATATCAGGATTATAGCAGTTTGTCATACAGTTCAGGGATTAAAGAGAATTTCAAAATTACAGATGGCAGGTAAAATTTCACACTAAGTTTGCAAATATTAAACCAATCTAACATCTTCAGCTAGTACCGAATCCTGCACCACTGTAGTCAATGGGAGTTTTATCAGTCCTGTCACTGTCAGCAGTCTGGGACTGTAGACCTACAACAAGGACAAACCTGTAGTAACTGTCTTTATCAGCAGTTGCTCCAACTATATTGCAGTACACTAGATGGCAGAAGTTGGAAACTGAAATGTGCCTATATTTTCAAGTTGAGTAAACATTTGCCTTGAAGTTTTCAGAGACAATACATAGAGTGTGAACCATGTCAAAATATATCAGTGTAAATGGAAAATGTAGAAAATAGTACTTGCTCAGTGATATTGTTACCAAAAATCATAACCAAGAAAACTCTCTAAACCAACTGATAGTTTAGAAAGCTGACATTGGTTTATTACAGCACCAGGTGCATGGGGGATCGCTCCTCCAAACTCACACACCAAGTAAAATGAAGATACATATTATATACTGTGAGGCATTTGCATATTCATAGTACATTACATATTCATTGTTATTCACACTTAGGATTGGTTATAAGTTTCTCGCTTCTAATGTAAATTAGCGCGCATCCTCAGTAAGCACTAATGAAGCCTCTACATTAACTGTGCATGCTCCCGAAGCAGGGTTTTGCCCCCTTTTGAGGGGGGCATTTGAGTTGGAGGTCGTGATGTCCCACTACCACAGATACCTCTGTCCTGCTCTCAGCCAATTTAT
>NW_009598394.1:0-7139 GCF_000690535.1 Cariama cristata | reverse complement strand
ACCAGAATATCATCTGTCTCACACATCTGGAAACAGAGCATTTCTTACAGCTATAGCTGCAAGTAGGGCATTGTGATACACAGACCAAATGGCCAATCCTTTACGACCAGTATTCCTTTGGGAAATATGATTTAACAATTGCCCTCAGCTCACCATTAACAATCTCAAATAATTTCTATTTCCGTCTTTAAGAAGCCTCAGTATTTCTTACATATGACCATGGACCAGTGGCCTTCATTCTGCTCTGAAAGGATGAAGAAAACAGACAAAAGAAAAATCTCCCAAACAAAAATGATGTAAGTGAAAAATGCCACCTCTGTAAGCTCACTTGGAGGAGCATAACTTCTGTATTTTATGCATACATCTAATTCTTCAGCCTGCCTTCACAGAAGTGAAGCAAGATTTTGGCTCTCTGGTTTTACAATCCATTTAATAAAAAATCCTCAGCAATGAAGAAAGACTAGCAGCTGGCTTCTGATGCACACAGCACAGCAGTTCCCCAGGGGATCCTGCCAGGCATCTTAGGTGGTTCAGGTACTGGCTGATGATCTCTGCAGACTGGATCCGACGTTTCTGTAAGTACTGATTATGACTTTGAGCAGAGTATTTTTCTCCCCCTGCCCACCTCTTTTGTGTGGTTTGTCGGTCTCTATAAAATTTTGTGCAATTTTATTGCTGCTGCTTTCCCTGCTTTCATTCCTCTAAGCCACATCTGGTATGTTACATGTCTCCATCTGAGAGATTCCGGCTGGCTTTCCAATAGCTTCAGTAAAGTGATATTGGCAGAGGTATTTTAAAAAAGCAGAGGCCCCTTTGCAGCACAAATCATCGCAGTATCTCTCCATCTGCCACTGAGCCAATAAGTTTAGTACTGATTTTTTTGCCTATGACTATCTTGAATCAGCAGCTACGTTTTCGTTAACAGGAATTGTGCAAGAGGCTCGTTTTTATTGTGATTTGCATGCAAACCCCGTGCAGATGAGCAGTTACTTTATAGATGGTTTTATACAGGTTTGTCTATATGCAAGTGTACCTAAAAACAGATACAGGCACAAATGCTTTGTCACTGACCTAGGGTGAGCAAAATTCATGTCCTTGACCCACTACTCAACAGAAAGCCTGTATTAATAGACTTTATTAATAGAACTTCTCAAGATTTTGTGCCTCACAGTTGAACCGCGCAAATTCAGATGCCCTCCCTGCTCCTAACCCCACAATATCTCTGTCTCATCACAAGGGTTGAATTTTTCCCTTCCTTCCATGGCAGCATCTCTGGCGCTCACGAGGCTCCCTACTGCTTTCTGAAAAAGCAAAAAAGCTCTCTTTGACAATTAAACAAGTCTCTTTACAGTATACAAAATGTATTTCATTTAATATAAAAATAAGTCATTCAGTATAAAAATAAGGAGGATTTTTTTTGCAATGGACCTCCTGAAGTTTTGCCAATATCAAAGTATCATCGACGGAAGAGAAAGAAAACAAACAAACCGTAGATAGATCAGGTGAGAAACACATTGGGTGTTCACAGTTTCTTACAAGACAAGCTTAAAAAAAAATCCCTTTAGCTTAATACATTTCAGGAAATCAATATTTAACCTGTAGAACATTTAGAAGTCCCTAAAAGCCCCCATCAGGAGCTGCTATTTGGTGTTGTGGGACCTGGAAAATAGCTGTACAGATTCCTCCCAACAGCCTTTTCGTCTTCATCCTTCTCCAGTTTCCTTCTGTGGTCTGTGACGCTGGGCGACTCTGCCTCCCACCTTGGCATTGCTGTGCACTTCTGAGAGCTCTGGCAGGTAAAAAAGGGAAGAATTTCTACCTTTCCTAGAGGTTATCCCTGGGAGAAATGGAACAACTTCTCATGTGATAGGGACATCACAGTGCGGAGCATAAACACGTGTCAAAGCCCCAGACGGTGAGGTACAAAAATATGGGTATAGCAGGAAATTAAAATGCTCTGAGATTGTTTCCTTTTGAACTAATAATTCTTTCCACGGTTTCAGTTCTATTTTACGTTTCTAATGCAAAACACTTGTAACATAAGAAGTGTCAGGCTTTTTGCTAAAAGATGATCTATATCCCCCTCAAAATTATGAACATGTGTATGACAAGCTGGTAGTCCTAGTAAGGCAAATTGACAACACTGGCTTATCCCACACGGACATGTCTCTGCAAAGTAATGACTGAACAATAGAAGAGGTAAAGATGTCTCAGATACTTGCCATTTCTTACTTTACATATTAATCCCTTCAAAGTGAAATGTGTACAGTTTCTTCTAAAAATTAGTCTTCCTTCTTGAGAAATACCAGTTCTGCATTTTGATTTATTTAGACATCACAGCCCAAAGGTTTTCCAAGCCACTTTTGAGTGTTAAGACTTTTCTAGAATACTGCAGGAAATATTTAATGAGAACTGGACAGAAAAGTAAACTTCCTGTTTACAGGAAGGCCACATGTGCAAACGGACCATTCATTTCTTTTGAAGCTATAGAAATTAATGCAGTAGTTTTCCAAGTAATCTTTTATTTCTGAAAGTACTGCAAAAACTGCATGGCTCCGCTCTGGTTTGGGAATTGGGCATGACCTAAATAGCTGACGATATAAAATAGGTTTTGGTTTACCAGCTGCATTGTTAAATCACAGTATTTCATGCTCTGTTGGGAGAAACAGTACAGGGAAGAAAGTATGTACATAATTATGGAGCTAAACAATGCACGCTTTTTGAGAAATAGCAGCCACCACATTATGAACTTGTCCTGGACAGGAATGAAGAGGCACAAGCAAGGATCCTTTCATAGTGCTACACCACCACAACGCTTTGCACTGGAGTTTTTTAAGAACTGTTTCAAAACATTATTTCATTCTCTGGGACATACAGGAGCATTATGAAACCCCAGTTCATAGAAGAAAAAAACAACACTGGCATGAATATTCCAGAAATAAGCAAGAATAACTGTTTAGTTTTAGTCTATATGGATCATTAAGAAAAAAAAAATTAAGCATAGCATTCAGGTGTTAAATCTGGAACTAGACTGTAGACAGATGCATTGGCATGAGGATAGGGGAAAGTATTTTCAGTACAGGCAACATGGCAGCCGTGGAGCTGATGTGCAGACCTCAGTGTTCGCAGTAACTCTGTGGGCTCAGCACGTTTTCCCCTGCTCCTCTGTAGGGGACTGCCCACGGGAAAGCTGCATGCAGGATTTCTTACCTTGGCTATTTCTTTGGCTGTCACAACGGGTTAAGTGGAATTGTGCCGCAGGTGCCAGCTCCTGCTTTCAGTAACTCAGTTGTACTATTTCTCTCATCAGAAGGCAGTCAATGCCCGCTGGAGGAGAACAGTTCTTCCTCTCTGCAGTAGAGAGGCTTCTGGCTAGAACTTTCCTTCCCAAGGTATGTGATTTCAGTAAAAACTTAACCAAGCACCAGGTCTTCCACGCAGTTAAGGATGATTGCTAATAACAAAAATCAGCTTCTCATTTTTATTCACAAAAAGTTACCAAAGATGGAAACAGAACAAAAAAAAAAAACCAAACACATAAGAGCTGAAAAGATTTTACACAGAAGAGCATTCAATCACTGCAGAAAAGTGGATACGATCCAATCATTTTTAAATGTAACATGGTAAATATTCCCCCCCTTTTGAAAATATTCCAGAAATATTATCTGTCTGTCTAATAAATTCAGATAATATATTAAATACCTGAGTCATTGGTTAAAGTAGCCATTAGTTCTGAAACATTTTTCTGTACTCAAAACTGGAGATACGTTTGAAAGTCTGGGCCTTCCAGTGTATAGGTCTCGACCTGCCAGACCTAACAAGTTAGCAGAAGAGCCTTCTCTTGATCTACCTCTCCAGCGTAGTGCCCCATGGTTGAGTGAATAATCAGAATTTTCAGGTGTAAATAAGGGAATTTGGAAGCTTTCAAATAAGATCCTTTTTGTGATTGTCTGTCTTCATTTCCCTTAAAGGGAGGTTAATTCGTTGGTAGAGGAAAGTCTGAACAGGAAGTAACAGGAGCTGATGGTTTCCCATTGCTGTCACGACGACTTGGGCCTGTTTATTTTGAAATGGATGGTCTTGTGATAAAGCCACTGGCCTGGTGCTGAGAAGCCCTCTGCTTCAAAGGCGGTGTCAAGACTGTATCTCCTAAAAGTTGCTGAATGACTGTGTCATCTCAATGACTAAAACCAATTTCTAAGCTACAAGTTACCTTATTACAGCTGTTGCTAAGATTTCAAGTGTGACACAGAATGACACTTATCCTTTGCAAAACATGTAGATTTGTGTGTGTGTGTGTGTCTGTGTGTGCACATATATGACAAGCCTATGCAAGAGCTAGACAGAGAGACAGGCCATAACCATGGGTAGCATCCTGTACCCAAACAGAATTGCAACATGATAGCTGCTCTTTTCAGCAAGCAGAGGAAATTCTCCTACCTTTGATGTGCTGCATGAACCCATTACAGACACATGCACACAAGCAGTAAAAGCAAAGCAGAATATTTTCTTTTCTAACGTGCAGTTTTATGATGAAATATATACTATACACTCCTTCCCAAAGTCTGTGAGAAATAAAGCTTGTCAATGAAATTAAACAGTTAACAGACCTGAAATTGGTAAAAGGAAATTTATACTGTATATTGTGTGTAATCAACCTCCAGAACTTTCAATAGGTCAAGAAGTGGGATTAAAAACCTGAGATATTTATATGAGTAACAAGAATATTTGCAGTTATATTAGTGCAAAATAAGCCACGCAGGCCCGAAGGCAGAAACCACCCATTAACTGCCTAGGGCTAGAAATTATGTTTCCCTTCTAGGCGTGCTAATGTATGATTTTTAATGATAAAGATTTTATGCCTTCCTCTGGCGCATTTGGTACTGGCAGCTTCCAAGCAGCAGGACAATGGATTAGAAGGACCTTTGGTTTAATCAGTCCCAGGTTTCTTTTGCTTCAAAGTCCCCCTTCCTGATCTACAAGGGTGGTCTTCTCCACATTGGGAACAACACAGTGCCAAGTTATTACGTAATTATTTATTTTTCAAATGGCCGTAGAGAGCAGATGTTCCCGTGCAAGCATTAGAGCTCTTCCTCTACGGACATTTGTAGCGCAAACGAAACCCTGAATCTCATCCAGGTATCACTCAAATCCATAGCAAAACTCCCACTGAGCTGACCAAGATGAGGATTTGGCCCACTGACTGTGACAGTCTGTTCAGCGTCTGCCCCCATTGTGTAGCTAGCAAGGAGTAGACACAGATGTTAGCATTCATGATGCTAATATTTGGGCTGCCTGATGTGTGAAATCACAGGTATAATCCTTGGGTGGATTTTTTTCCTTCCTTTCTGGAAGAAACTATGGTAAATGTGTTCCTCTTATAATGGACAAATCCTTAAATGCTGTGAGTTCAGCTTAACTTTTCAGAATTCAGAGGCTTATCTGAAGTTTATCTGAAAAACCCATGTTCTAAAAGTGATCAAGAAGTCTCATAAGAACTTTCAGGGAGGTTTCAGGATTTCAGTATTTCCTAGTTTTTCGGCTGGCCCAGAAACAATAAGATACATAAAACTTACCAAAAGGATTTTAAAGTGGATGAAATTTATCATTGACTTTTAGTAGATGGGAGCCTGATGCTCAGAGGAATGAAAAAAATTCTGCCTAGTGTCACGCAGGAGTCATGGCAGAATCATCACCTGCTCTACTCCTCTTCCCCTTGTGAGAAAAACAGCCTTTCTGCCGGGATTTCAGGCTGCCTTCTTCCATACCCACATCTCTCTGGGAACCAGAAGTGCAGAGGCTGGAAAGTTTTTAAATACATGTTTTTCCCAAACTACCCTAATATTCCCGAATAGCTTCAAAAGCCTGTAGTTAGAACAACGGACAGAGGCCAGAGGATGTCTCTGCTTTATGTGAAGCTGCTCATTCACAGCATATTTGCTTTTTTGGCCCTTTCCTCTGTTTTTCTCAGAGACCCTGCACTAGCACTGAAGTGCTGCTGTTATGGTTTCACATGTTTCCAGTTGTTTTACTTCCCTGGCTCCGTTTTGTGGGGTTTTGTTTGGTTGCCATGAAGGGATTAATTTTTTTCCTTCGAGTCATCACAAAGTTTTCATGCTCAAAACTCTTGCGGATCCATACCAGAGATTTAAAAGGGTCTCTTGAGAACGCGGGTCACAAGATCTGATCACTCTATTACCTAAACAATGTCAATCACCGACGTCCTTGCAGCATAAATAGAAGAAAGCCACCTCTCGACAGGACTGAACATTTGTATTAGTTTAAAAGACTCATCAAAAGATTGAAGACGATATGGCTTGCTTTGTGTAATGTTCTGAGTACTTGCCTTGGAACCAAAAGCCAGGGAAACCAAATAGCTGGGATGTTTGTAAGGTCGAGAAAAGTTAATAGTTGGGAGATTTGTAAGTCAACAAGAGTTAATAGTTGGGATATTTATAAGAGAATATGACTTGAGTTCACACCTCAAAATTTTGGCATGCTGAGCGTTCTTACTTTTCCTAATCCAATTCAAATTCCCATCCCTGGGAGCAGTTCGTACTCATGGCAAAGATCTCTCATGCTAAGAATTTTTTCTTGTGTTTTATTGTGTTTGGTCAGCGACGATTCACCGATTTGTGAAACTCCCCAACAGGAAGGCACTCCTTGCTCACAGGAACGAATCCCAGGGACTCAGATGGGACTCACAGCAGCAGCAGTTACAGAATAGGATCGTATATTTGTTTGAACACATCGGGCAAGACACAATACAGAGAATGTGTGTACGAGTCCCACAAAAAAAGTGAAGCAGGACCAAAATTTCTCAGTCGTAATGCCATCAATAAAACTTGGGATAGTTTGCCAGATAAAGACTTCATGGGGAATGATATCTTGTCAGAGAGACTAGGAAACCTGCTGTTTACAATCTTAGAAGACAGTCTGTGATTTGTAAGCAAGCAACAGATTTGCTGGTTTGCTTGAAATGAACTGGTTTATAGCAAGGCAAGAGAGGCTTAGTTAACTGAGGGCTTTGGGGAATGAATATTTTCCTTAAAGAAACATTTTAACTATAAAAAAGGTAAAGAGAATTTTGTTTACAAAACCTTTTTACAGTTTATTTCCTATCATTAATTTCTTAAAAT
>NW_009598393.1:4516-33373 GCF_000690535.1 Cariama cristata | reverse complement strand
TCCCGTGTCCCTGCCGCCCCGGGAAGCGGCCGGATCGCCGCTGCATCCCTGGGCCAGCGCGGGAGCCTGCCCCTCTCTCTCCCAGGGATGGAGAGAGGTGGCACTTCGCGAGCATCGGCTTCATCATAACAGCTTGAAAACTGGAAGTTGCTCACTTCGTTAGTGTCTCCGGTCTGTTGTGAGAGCTTGCTTTTCTTGTACTAAAAAAAGCCGTCATTTAGTAATTAAGATTTTGTTTGCAGATCGAGTGATAGAGAAATAGGAGAGAAGTATTTAACAGCTATTGCAGTTTGGGGAGGAAAGGGTGTATATATTCTGTTACTGAAACAAGATTTGGATAGTGCTGATGGCATCAAACTGTGTTAAGCAGAGAACTGGTTAGCTAAAACTCTTTATCTTGGCTCCCTTTTGAATACTGTGGGAGAGTGCTTCATGTACTGAGTTCTGGGAGGATTTGAAATGCAAAGTACACCTCAGGAGAGTCTTTTGTCTTCTAGTTAAAATGGTGTTCAATATCTTGGCTCAGTGTTGTGCAACGCAGGAGGATCTTCACGGAGAAATAAAACCTTTGGAGATATTATTGTGCTAACAAATAGGTGTTAAAATGTAATATTTTTCTTAAAACTTGGGAATGTCTGCTCATGGATTAGAGACCTCAGTGTGATTTATTTCTCTCCCCCTTTCTCATGCCTGCATATGATTCTGAAACATAGTTTGGTTTTTGTGGGTTTAATTGCATTCTTGGGCAACTTCCTGAAAGAGAAACCTGGTGGACTTTTTTTCACTGCACTGAAAAATGATGACTTCTCCTCCCTTCACTTTCTCTTGTGTGAGCATTTAGTAACATCTAACTGCCTGTTCTCTACAGGAATTCATTAGATACCTGGATTTGTAGGGACTATTCACAAAAGGTACATAGGTGTAAGCAGCTGTACTGTCATCTACCTTCAAAAAAGGGGAGAAGCTGCAGAAATCCGTCAGCAAAGTGAAAAGCAGCTGCATGCCTGCTGAGTGATCAGATGAGTCTTTAAACCTTCTGAGGTGAAGACCAATGCAAATAAAAAGGCAGAATGATTAAGTAGATTGATTCAAATATGTATAAGATGTGCTAGCTTGGATTTTCAGCATTTTATGGGGTGTGATTAAACCTGTGAGAATAGCAGCTGTTTGGCACAGGAGTGAACTTTGAGTAATGAGTACTAGTCCACAGCTTCTTTACATTTATGGATAAGTTGTATGTCAGGCAATCTGTCAGCAAATTTTGTCAGTGCTTTTAAGATGCTGAAAAGCTGCTTATCCAGACATCACCCTTGCATCTGCTACCTAGGTATCAGGATGTTATAAAAACTCATACTTGCTTTGGATGGTGATATGGCCATCACTATAGACAACTGTCTATATATAGCTCTGTGTACTTCATGTGGGAGATGATACAAACTTTTGTCAGTACAAAAAAGAAAACAACAGAAATCTGCAGTGGATTTTGTCTCAAGGTGTACACAGAAGTGTTGAAGCTTCTGTTTGATGCTGTCATTGACAACCAGGAGAACAGCATGTCTTAGTGGCATGTGGAGACTCTTACTGTGGGTCTCCAAATTGCAGAGCCAGAAATGTGTTCCAGTCCTACAGCTTCTTAACAGCATGCTATTAGGCAGAAAAATGTCAAGCAGTGAGCCCAGCAAGTTGCACCAGGCATTTAAAACTAGATTGAGGTGTGTATGTATATAAATATATAAAAATAACCACCTCACCTTATTGCTAGGAATCAAAATGGAGATGCATATAAACTGTGTACATTGACAGTAAGGGAACAGAGGGAGCTCTGGCTAGAGATTGGTATTGCTTTGGTGGTGGTGGGCTCAGTATCTACATGGCTCATGCAGCTGGTTGTGGCTTTTGATTCTTGCTAGGCAACTGCGGTGCTCATGCTTGAAAAGCTTAGGCTCAGTGGAAGGTTTTTCTTGGAAGCTGGAGTTAGGGTTGTCTGGACTGCTTAGATTGCTTAATCACAAGCACATATATGAGAGCATGCTTTTGTAATATTAATTAGGGGGAAATCCTGCGTAATCATCAAAACACTTCCAGTTAGTTGGTCTGTTAACTGGATTTTACTATTTAGGGTCAAAGGTTTTATACACAGGAAGACAGGGAAAAGGTGGGTTAATCATCACTAATCTGTAAAGTGTTGCTGAATGCAGTCATCTTTGCATGCCTCCAGGCATCCTCCCAATCACCTGTAACATAACTTACAAATCATGTTTTACAGCAAAGTACTAGCTTGTAATGTAATTCAGTGCACCTATACTAGCCATAAACAACTTTCAAATAAGCAGTGTTGTATAGTGTTGCCTCTTCGTAGCGTTGGAGAGCAAGTAGCATGGAGTAGCCAATCACCTACCTGTGAATTTAAAGATTAACAGTGTAAATTAGAGTGAAAACATGATTTCTTTTTAAGGTAGATAGCTTCTGTGTGTAAAAATGAGAAAGCTGAATATGTGCAATCATGGACGTGCTCAGGTGTGTCTCCTCTGTGATGGTTAAAATGATGGTATGGAAGGATACTAGAAAGAGATGAAAATTAAGGTGGTAGCATCCTACAACAACTGTAGCTACACAAATGTTTAGCCTGGCATGCTATGGAAAAAAGCTGTCCTGTGTTCTGCTCTTTCCTGTCTCTTTAGTACTAGAATCTAGTTCACTACTCAACGACATGAATACTGCTGCAAGCACAGAGGAAGTTACTGCTGAAGTTGGAGCCAGTGAGCATGGACAGGAAGAGGATGGGGCAATTTTAATGGCAATGGTAGTATAAGCTATAGTTTCTTGAGTTGTTTGTCATGTCCTTGAAATACACTTAAGTGCTAACTGAAATGCTTTTCATCCTTTAGCACATCTTCTTGAGCCGTGTTTGTGGAAACGCATGAGTTCTGGCAGCTACTGTATCTTGTCTGTGGTCTGGTGTTCACCTCTAATATAAGCAGAAGCATCTTTCTGGCTATTTCTAGGCTGAAATCGGGAGGCGACTCATGCTGGGTCTGATAAATATGCCACAAAGCGGTTTAAGTATGAGAGCGCGTTCATCTTGTGGATTGATCTCCCCATGGTGGAAGTCTCAGTCTTGCTGACCATACTCAGCAACATGATGTAAACAGTGGGCTTCAGGCAGCCTCCTGTTCTCTTCCTGGGCTTTAGAAACAGTGGCCTGAAGTTCTATTTAGTGTCTTGGGACCGTGAGAGCACTTACAGAAGGCATCAAGAGTGATGACCAGCGAGTTCTGAACTGAAGACCCCTGCTGAAGGCTGTGTATATGTAGTGGCCTCAACATGCAGACAGAAACTGTTTGTTTGTGAGAAATATTACTTGTCAAAAGACTGTAAGCTACAGTTGTAAATCACACTGGGGTCTCCAGAAGCAGTATTGAGAAATGTCGGTACATCTTAGCTCTCTTAGTTCAGATGATGTGAATTCATGTTCATCAGCTATGTAGCTTTGACCAAGCTTTGTTTTCTTAAATGCTTTTGTTATTATTTAACAACTTGAACTTTAAACATCTATTCCTGCAGAAGGGCATGTTGTGGTGTTTAGTGATGGTCCTCACTGCTTGAGATGGCTGTGTCATCTGGTCTGAACTGCAAGCTTCTGTTGGCCAAAGGTTGTGAGTGGTTTTTTTTTAAGGTTTCTTGTTTTGTTTTAATAGGAGAGGGGCAGAGTCTCTGTCACTGGCTCTGACAGGTTACATGTATAAAAACAAGAGAAGAACTGGACATACCTCTAACTTTCCCTCTTCCATTCTGTTATCTTACTTATATCCTTAAGCAATCTAAGAAATCCTATATAGAAGGTGGTGGATTTATCTGTTAGCTATATATCTCAATCTTGCTATATACCTTCCTTTTCCAGAAGGAGTAATTCATGTAGCTTTCTCAGCAATGAAGCAAGATTGAGGCCTCCAGCTGCTCTGGCAGCTCAGCTTAAGAGGCTGCTTTCCCAGCTAATTGCCTACTTCCTCTGCTGATGTTCGTCATCTGCGTTACAGAAATAGCGATGGACTACGCGGAGGCTTCTCAGCCAACGCAGCTCACAACTTGGCCTGTACACTTTCAATCTGAACTGAATCAGATGGTTTAATACACCAGGTCGTGACCTGCTTTTGCAGGATTCCTGTACATGGTTCATATTCAGTTGTCCCTTTTTTCTGCAGAAATTCTAGGTCTTGCCCTTCCAGAAACCTATAGTAAAGCAAGTGGGATTAACTAGAAGTGAGGTCAGATTAATGAAAAGAGCATGTTTGTTTATATATGGGTCTTCTAAATACCTGTTAATTCTCTTAACTGGTTAATATAATATAAGAGAAGGTGTCTATCTGAGTATACAGTTAGGGTTCCCAGCACAATGCTTCATTCCCGCATCCTTACTGGCTGCAAATTCTGCACCCTTACAGCACTTGTGACTTCTGATGCTTTTGTGGTTGGCTGGTTCTGCTTCTGAAGCTAAGGAGGGGAAAAAGATGGATATAACTAAACGTCTGTATGCTGTAAAGAAAAATGTAAATACCCCTGTCCTTCTTGGGTAACCTTTAAGCTAGTTCTGAAATGGTTGAGAAAAGACTACTAGAAAACTAGTATCTGATGTTTCTGTGAGCTTGAGTCTGTTTCAGTGATACTGTCCTAGCAACAGAAAATCAATATGCTTTTTTCATCTTAAATATTAATAACATGAATCCTTGGCCACATTACGCTTTAGGGGTTACGTTTGTTATCTAGTATTTCAGATGGGAACAGGGTTTCTAAATTCACTTGCAAATAGGAAGCAGTTGCTTATTAATGTTGTACAGTATGATTAATAAATAAATAAAAGGCTGGTCACCTATCACTCTGCAGATCTCCAACCACAAGAGAAGTAAATTGTTAGAACAGTGTTCCTGATCTCTCCAAGTATTTTGTCAGATGATAGCATTGCCTGGATATAAATGCTTTAAGTTTCAGGTCTTGGATATCAATGAGTTTGTGTAAGTGCAAGTTCTTATGAACAGAGGATACTTGAGTTGTTCCAATTGATTTTTATGGTGAAATGTGTATCAAATACAACTGTGTAACTTGAACTGCCAACACTGTTACTAACATAGTTTCTTGTGGGAAGAAGAAGTAGTAAAATCTTAGGAATATTAAATTACTTGCATTATTTTAAGTGGGGTTTCCTAAAGCCCACTTGGAAGACTCAGAGCCTGTCTCTTACTTGTTACCAGTTGGGCATCTCTAACTAAAGCATGTGTAGGCTTTGGTTAGATATCATGTGGCTGATGTGTCCTGCCATCTTTCTTGGCTTCCCAGGAGTATAAAAATATTATTGCTACATAGAAAGCCCCATTTTCAGCTGTGTTCTAAACCCAGACTGAACCATACGGTGTGGAATGATGGGAACTGGGCTTCATAGGGTGTTTAACAGGAAGTACAAGGACTTCTTTTGTAAACTAAACCTAAAAGATGTAGAATCTGAAGGCAAACAATCATCTGTATCCTACTCTGCAGCACCTCACATGCCTTGTCGAAGCTCTACTGAAATTTTTACTGTTGGTTTGACGACTCAATTCTATATCTTTAGCTTTTGTTATTTTTTAGAAAGATTTTTTTTCTTTGCTCAACAATTCTCTAGGTCTGAGTGTTACAAATATTAGTGTCTTAACCCTTCTGAAGAAGGATGTGTACTGGGGAGTTCTCGATGTTCAACCTGCTCCAAGTACAGCTCTCCATGCTGTATCAAAGTGGCCATGGAGCCATCTCCACAAGGCTATTTGTACTCTTTCAGACTAGTATGTGCAGGAGGCAGGGCATGTGTCACTGGCCAGCAGATTAAAATTTACCTGGGGAGAGAAGGACCAAGTTTAAGTTTGTTCTGTAGGAGTGTAGAGGTGCGAGAGTTATGGTATCAGATGAGTCCTGCAACAAGTGGAAATGAGTAAGAGTACTGGGTTTCTTCTTTAAGGAAGAAAAGAAGGTCAAATATTATAGCAGAAGTGGGGCTTAAGGTAAAGGTGGTGGTCAGGTACCTGATAAGGCACGAGCCATTGTTAGTCCAGCACCTTGTGGAGTTACTCCATAAGTCTGTACTTATGCAGCCCATTACTGAAGAGCTGTTACCCTGTACTGTACCTCATTAATGGGAGCTTGTAATCCCATAGGTTTGCCTGTGGTTCTCAATGAGCCTGTACTTGCATCGTGAGCATTGTTAATGCACACTAAATGTGGTAACTGTGGTTCCACAAGGCTTTTCTTCCACAAAAACTTAAAATAGGAGCCTGGGTTACGGACCTGCTGCTAAGTTTTAGGCAATGCTTTAATCGTTGAATCATCATTCCCTCTACTGGGGTAAATCCAGAGCAAGAGGGTATAGCCTCAGTGCCATGTTGTGAAACACTACTGTGCTGCATCTTTTTGGGAAACTGGTTCTGCAGCATTAGTCATGATGGGCTGACTGTCCCATGCTGTTTCTTCATTATGTTAAAATAACCACATTGCATAAAGAACTTAAGATCAACAAAACCACTTCTTTAATAAAGAGACACTAGTAAATTAAAAACATAATTCTCTTTAATCTTCCTGATACTGTAAGACTTGATAATAGATCTTAGAGAAGGTTGTGGAAACTCTGCTTTAAATACAGGAGTAAATAACACACAGAAACTTTAGCAATGGTAGTTGAGCCTACTGCAATGAGGAAACAAAGATAAAATTTTAAAATGGTAGAACTGTAAAATCCCAGAATCATGTCTGTAACCCCCTTGCCCTGTGATATCAGCAAACTGTGTATTTGCTTCATGAAGCAGAGCTCAAGTTGGCTTTTTAATTATGTATAAATGAGGGAAGGAAGTAAAAGAAAATAACATGTAAATGCCTGTCTGTGTTCCTGAAACTCTGAATAGTGCTTGTATAATTGTAGTATGGTTACAACTGAGTGGGGAAATCAAAAGCTGTCTCTGGTCAACTTTACAAAGACCAATTTCACATCATGTAGTGACCTACCATGAACCACCGCTGAATGCTGTAGAAGACAGACCCTGGTGAGAAAATCAACCTGGCTTATGAACTGAAGACACTCGTCATGAGGCCACAGAAAGCTTTAAATGGAGCTTGTCTCTCTGTCCTTCATGTTAAATGAAAACTCCTAAGAAGTGGTGGTCAGGACTCTTCGTGAAGAAGCGCTAGACTTTAACTTTCTGGTCATGTGGGAGCTGTGCTTGGACAAAGAGATGGTTCCTGTTTGGGGCCAGTCAGTTTTACAAGCTGGTGCTCTGCTGGGAAATTCCCCCTTGGCAGGGGAAGCTGGTTGGACACAGCTGAAAGGGAGGCGTTCCAGATGGAGACAGTCCACCTTGACACAAACACAAATACGCTGAGAAACCGAGAGAAATAGCAGAGAAGGGATTAAGATTGAGAGAGGAAAGTCTCAGAACCAGTACTATGCTTGTTGCAGTTGTGTGCAATGTTGGCTGTAGTGCCTGAAGTCAGACTGATATCTTAATGTACAAAGTATTTTTTTTAAAAAAACCCAACTTCTAGCTTATCTCTGTGTAAAAGTTATGTTTATCTCATGTTGACAGTAACTTACTCCTCTTCAGAGGATTGTAAGTACTGAACTGTTTAAAAGCTAGCTATCATCCTTTCTTAGTAATGCTCTGCATATACTAAAGCTTCCAGGTACTGAGTAATAAAAAACTGTTTTGTTCTGTTAGATATTTTTCATGTGACCTGACATGTTGATATAATGTGGCTTTTATTTTTGTATCTATGGGGATGTCTGGTGTTTTTCCTCCCTTCTTTAAAGCAGGAAGCACTGGAAAGACTTGTTAGATGAAAGGGAAGAGCCAACGTTCAGGATGTCGCAGAAAACCTGGGGGAAGGTGAAACATTTTGCAGTTCTGTCATGTGGAAGAAGCCACTTCTGAACATGCCTGCATTCAGACCATGGGTTCTCCTGCTCCAAACCTGAAGGTGTGTTTAGATGTAGCAGAGCCCAAGCAGCATAGTAGGAGAGGATACTGAAGCTGAAGGCTTTGGGATACAAGAGGCTTAGGCAGAAGGGGAGTTGCAAACACCTGTGAGGGGGAGAGGAGAAGCCTACCAACAGGCTTGAGTGTTTTAATATGCTGCCAAGCGTGCATCATTTGAAAAACAAGACCCAGCATGTGACCTTCCTATTGCAACCAGAGTGGTCTTGTTGCTTTGGAGAAACAATTGCTGTGTGCTCAGCCAGCTCCTTGAATGACTGTTAACAAGTTTGCTCGAGTATTTATTCAGTCCTGCTGGAGAGAGTTAGTTAAATGCCTGAAGTGAAACTGCTTCCTTTGAGCTCATGTGTCAGTCAAAATAAGGCTTTTAAATTAGTAGCACAGATGGCACTGACAAGGAAACATCAACATCTCAAACTTGGAGAAGTCCCCAAATGTTTGTCCCAGGCCAAGATTCTCTGGGCACACAGACTGCCCAGTGCCTGCCATGTGGGCTCAGGGGTTCTGAGCTTTTTTGGTTCAATACGGTGGGACTAGCAATGCTGCAAGACTCTGCTTTTTAGTTTTACTCTGAGCTGTACTTGCTGCTGTTTTGGTTACAGGTATTCACAGAAGCAAAGCCTGGTGTCTAAACTTCCTTATGCTTGATAGGTCTTTAAAGAAACTGCAGAACACATCTTGCAGCTGCACGAATGAGCCTTTTGGGTTATACCTCCTTGCTGCTGAAGTCAGGCTTCAAAATTAAACACTTTGAGGTGTCTCATAGGATAACATACATACAGTACTTAGTGCAGTTGGTACAGATATCTAAAAGTCTATGTACAGCTCACTTTCTTCCTCAATTCACTTCAAAGTGTTTTTCAGGCTCTCTGGGACAGCTCTTTTCTCCATCTTGTGTTTTAAATCTGGGTATTTTTTTTCAGCTTGTATTTTTGCCTCTGATCTTCAATGAAGCTAACTTCTTTTCCTCTTGGGAAGAGTGCAGCAGCATGGTCTGGCTCTCTGAAAACGAAGTTCTTCCTAAGCTAGTTCTTTCCTGTAGGAGGATCTCCATGCTCAGCAGCTTTTTGTGCCTAGGGCTGAAGATGTAACTTCTCCCTGCTCCACCAAATACCTTTCTAGTCCCCGATCACACAGTCCGTATTAATGTAACTTTGCTTTTCCACCAAGCATTCCGTAAATGCAGACTGAAACCATCATGTCCTCTTTGTTGACATAAATACTTCCATAACAACTTCAGCCCAAAACTTAGGCTGTGCATTATGTGGGTCATCTGAATAGCTGAGCCTAGTGAGAGTTGAGTATGCTGCCTAGTATGTATGAGAGTTAGTGTTTGCAACACCAGCTAGAGGCTGAGGTCATCTGGAGATTGGTAGCCTGAAGACATTTCATCATCTGTCATGAAACAACACAAAACTACCAGTGCAGATATGACATGCTGCGGTGTTCCTCTCCTGCCTTTCCCAGAGCTCTGTGCCTGACTGAATTACTTGTGTAAAATATGCAGCAGCTTAAACTAGGCTGTGCTGTTAGATATAGGTAGTAACTACTAATTTAGGGTGGTGTACAGGACTTGGTATGGTGGTCTTCAGTGAGGCAGCTGGAGTAATGGAGTTCTCTGTATGCTTGCTGTGGAGAAGGCATCCCTCGTAGCTAAATGCATGACACTCATCCGTTTTGTTCAGAAACTTTAGCATCAGGGTTAAGAACTAGATTCACACAACAAATTAAACTTGTTTTTTTTATTATTCTCTAGATATATTTCTTTCAGTCAGTGTCAGTATTTCCATTGTCTGCTTACAAGTTAAGTTGTAGGTGGTTGTCCTTCCTGTAAATTCTAAAAAGTGGGCAGCCTACCTTGAAGAGGGATTATTTTTTTGTCCAACATCTTTGAAAAGCCCACATTTATGTAAATTAATTTGCCTGTTGCCCTTCTTCCTTCTCAGTTAACTTTGTAAAAAATATAAAGGTTGTAGGTTTTTGAAAGATATGCCTGGTTTGTATTTTTGTTTGGCTTTCTGAAGAATTAGGTTCAAATTTAAGTAGCACTAAGTTTTTAGCTTCAGCATTATGAAAACTTGTTGGTATTCTGTATAGCAGGTCAACTGTTTTCCATCCTACACATCCTATGTAATTTCAGATTTTTTTTCCTCCTTTTGCTGTACTTAAGTTGTTTCAGGATATGCAAATTCACTTGTTACTGAACTGCATAGAATTGAATATACTGAAATCCATGCCATAACCATTAATAACATGAATGCTGCTTCTGCCCAAAGATGAAATCAGCTCATCAGTTAACTGGTTAAGCTACGCAATAGGCATGGCATGGCCAAGAAGTGTCTGCTCTGTAACTAGTGCTGAAAAATTATTTTATTCTTTTCCCATGCTCAGAGCATTGCACAGCTTTGTTTCACTTACTGAGTAGATATCTGCTGGAAATTGCGCTCCAAAATGGAGACCAACCTGCCTTAACAGCATAGCAGGAGGGAGAGGTTAGGCAAGCGTGGAGACCTCTGGAGAAACCAGGTGCAGGAGGTAATCATTTTTCCCTGAAACAAAAAAGCAAAACCAAAATCCTGCAGCAGTGGCCTTGGGAGCGGAGTTGGGTTGTTTTGACAAGGCGTCACACGTGTGTCATGGGGAAAATGCAAGGCTGTTGGTAGCTGTCACCCTGAGTCTGGCAGGGGCTGTCACCAGCGAAGCAGAAAACTTGGGACTTGCCATACATTGTGGTAAAGGCAAAGAAGAGAGAAATGTCTGACTTCAGTTAGGCTTGTACAGATGCAGTACATAAATGACAATGAAACATTCTTTTATTTGGTTTCATAGAAGTTTCACTCCTGTCTTTGCCTTCGTAATATACTGGCAATGTAATGTGTCAAGGGTAGATGTGCTCAAAATAGCCCAGTCTCTTCTGGTTTTCTGGCTGGATCAGGTGGAGCTGCCTCAATCAAAAGCAGGGTTTTCAAATTACAGATCAAATTGAGTGCTCTTATGTTGTCTGTCACTATCCCAAGTCTCCATCACTACATGAGACAGGCTGTATTGCGCAGACATTCACTGCTTGCTTGTAAGTGCATCTATTAAGAATCTCTAATAGTTGTGGGGTTTTGTGGGGTTTTTGCAAGGTACTAGGTAAAGGTAAAAGTCCAATTAATATTGGGATTAAGAATTTTTGCTTAAACTGCCCTTTGTGTCTCTGGGTAGGGAGAGGAGGTGGTCACCAAGGAAAGTCCTTAAACCCAAAACCTTGCTTCTCTTGGACTGGCCAGCCTCACTTGCCTTCTGCAATGCAGTGTTGCCATCAGTGTAGAGCTGCTGCCTGGGAGAGAGGGGAGCCTTCCCCCTAAGAAGAAAACTAGAGATTTCAGGTGGTTGGTTTGTGCTAGTATCAAAGAACACTTAAGAATATTCCTTAACATTTTTAATTAAAAAAAAAAAGTATAAGTTCATTTTCCCTGCCAGGTTGCTGGACCTCCCCACGACTGCTTCCTGCTGTAGGCAGTAGTGTGGGGCGCAGGACTGATCTAGGAAGTGACTCCCATAACCTGCGGGGGGGAAGATGGCTTTTGGGTTTTCCTCCTGCAGGTCTCAGCTGCAGCTGGCCAAATCCAGTCTAGATTTCAGAGTAAGCTTGAGTAGTGCCAGTTGATGGCTGGTGTGGAGCTCCTTTGGAAGGAATTGTAGTTCAGTGACTCCAAAATGGCTTGGAGGATTAGCAGGTTGATGGGAAAGACTGCTAATTAGTGGGCGGACTGTTTTATAGGACAGCCTTTTCACTTTTTCTTGCATAACTTAACAGTCCCAACAGGTTCTTCTGGTCACAGCTATGCCAACAGTTGGGTTGGGGGGAGAAAGATGTCTCAACTCCTGCGTTATTTTGTGTTCAGCATTTAGCTTATGTGCTGCGACAGCAAACTTCGACAAAGCCAATTCTGTCCCCTGAAGTGGTGTAGAAGCAAGTGGAAATGCTGTATTTGTTACTTTCAAGTGTTTTAGCACAGTTAAAGTACATGCTATTAAAAGATGATTACATGGATCTGTACAAACACCAGCTGGTTTTCTGGTAATCAAGTGCTCCAGCGTGGTTTGAACTCGCAGCGTAGGTAGGCTGTGTGATGGCAGAACTCCTCGGTGCCGTACGCCCTTTGGTGTGCGTGGGAGGTGGCTGTGGATAACGCATCAGCCCAAGAAAGGCTCTCCCCACCCCAGTGCTGCGTCTCTGCTGGCCTCCGGCTCTGGGTCTGCTGGAGCCAGAAGAGCAAGTGTATAATGCTGAGCAGAGGGCTCGAAGGGAGGAGAGACCTATTTTGGGGTTTTGCATGTGGTATGCAAATGGCATTTGAATTGGTTGTGTACCTTCTGTAGTCTGGTCAGCCTTCAGGAGCTAGGGAACTAGTTGACTCCTCAGTGCCTTGGAGAGACTAATACCGAAGCGTGTTCTTGGAGCACCAAAGTCAGCTAGCTGGGGGAATGGGCTCACTTGTTGGCCTGAAAATGGAAGTGAAGACTCTTGAACTGTGCAACTGAAATGTCTTAAAATAAAAATGCTGTGATTGAACCTCTCAAAGGTGAGCAGGGAACCTAATTTCATGAAATAGGAGACTATTGCATGACTATTCCTCTAAGTACTTGTTTGTCCTGACAAAAAAAGGGATTGACTACACCTCCATGAGGAGGAGATACAGCCTAGTACTTACAGTACCCAGTGTTTCAGATTTGGGCTTGGTTGTCTAATCAATTGCTGAGAGGTCCTGGGCAAACTGTTGCTGCTGCTTGTGTCTCAGTTCCTGGGAGATCATGGATGTAACACTACTGAATTCTGTTGGGTGTTAGATCTGCAAAGATTGGCCCATTTTGAATGTGAACTTCCTTCTGTACTTATTAGCTACTGAATTTTCTTAAATGGAAAAGTACAGGCTAAAATCCAAACTTAACCTTGCTTTTTAAAATCTAGAAGTCTTCCTCTATATTCTCATCATGGAAAATGCCAGTTATGCAGCTAACTCTTATTATTCTAGGCAGGTGTAAATTCCCACAGCAGAAGGTCTGTTTGCATATTTATACATGCTTCTGTTCACTGCAGAAAATGATCTTTAAAAGGTACTGTGCATCACATCTTAGTGGGCGAGGACCATACCACAAGGCTTCTTAGCACTAATTTAACCTGAAGAGCAGTTTAAATAGAATGCCAAGACTCCATTTAACTGAAACACAAAACTAACTGAACTTGTGTGTGATGGGAGGTAGCCTCCCAACTTGGTGGCTTTTGTCCTGTTAGAGTCACTGATATCTGGCTATTTTATGGTTGGTTATCTCTGCTTCTGGAACCCCCTAGACCTAAAATACTGATAGCAGTAAGATGCAGGTGTGAGTCCCATTGCCAGAGCAATGTGAATGGTATGTGGAGCATGTGCAAAATTTGCCTGCTCTTTAGGTAAATAAGAATTTAAGTTGAAAATAAAAATACTGTACTTGTGAAAGCTGACTTAACTTTCCCTTCTTGTTCTCTTACAGGTATCTTCAACCAGAAATCATGAACTGGCACTTCCCACTTCTGTTTGTTCTTGGGACTTTAACATCTGTATGTTCCCAGTTCAGTTTTTATCCTCTGGAGGAACTTAGCTCTGATGTTGGAATCCAGGTCTTCAATCAGATAGTGAAAGCTAAGCCTCAGGACAACGTTGTTGTTTCCCCTCATGGGATTGCATCAGTCCTGGGGGTGTTGCAGCTAGGTGCTGATGGCAAGACAAAGAAGCAGCTGACAACTATGATGAGATACAGTGTAAATGGTCAGTGATTCCTAAGGTATTCTTGGGTGTGTTTTCTCAGAATCTTCATGCTGTCTTGAGATAGCTTTCAAAGTGTGGTAGATTGCATCATATACCAATTAACTCTGTTTACCAAAGCACAAAATGGACAGGCTTGAAGTTAATTGGCAATTTGAGTATGGACATGTACATACACTTGAACTGGCTTATAAGCAGCTTTGTTAATGACTTCAGGGCCCTGGCTAGCACTGCCTTCGTCCTTGCAAAATTGGTTTTCCAGAGCAGTGTGGATGGTGGTCCAGTGCCAGCACTATGCAGGAAGGCTGCAGTACCCCATATCAGGTTGTACTGAACAGCCCTTAATGTGGCACTCCTTAGATAACAGGGCAAGAAAATGTCTTGTCACCACACTGAAAGCAATGCAAACTCTAACCATACAATTGATGCTTTCACTTTGATGCTCTTCAGCTTTGTTCATTTGTGTTTCTGCTCTCAGGATCCTGAATCTGTAGTTCTTATAGTGCCCTCTTCATGAAACAGCCATTTCTGCTTGCCTCTGTGCCTGACACTACATGCATCTGTGTTTATATTCATCTCTCAATGTCTGCCCCTTGAGAGGGTGTAGGCTGAGGGTTCTTGCTGCTTTACTTTGCATGCTGAATATTTTTGTGAGTGTTTGCCAGCAAGACTTTAACATCTTAGTGCCAGCATTCTGCCTTTCTTCCAGGAATGGGAAACCCTCCAAGAGGTAAGTGCGCATTTAAATCTTGAGCAGTATTGTCATATAACTTGTTGTCCTGTCTTGATTTGCTTTGCTGTTTTGGTTCTGGGTTTAAAGTACAGCAAAATGATTTGTCAGTTTAAGATCTAAATGTTGTAGATTGAAATCTCTTCATGGGATAATCAACTTTAGGAACATTTGAATGCTCAAAATATAAGTACTTGCAAAAATTTTGAAGCATTACATCAACTGGTTTTATTTGGCCTGTGGACTTTCTAATCCTAACTGAGATACAGAGGTTCTCAAACTCCTTAGAAGGTAGCCAGTACCTTGTTATAGAGGCGTGTTATGGGATGCTACCTGTCTCTTTGCACAGATCTCCTCTGCTCTTGTTCATGATTGCCTTACAGTCCTTTGGCAACTGTAGCAACTGCTTCTTTGGAAAGGTAATAGTTGGAAAGTATTCGATTTATCTTTAGCTGTCTTTTAATGCAATTTAGCAGCTGGAAGCAAAGAGGAGAGCCAGCATCATGAGACCAGCCAGCTCTCCCCGGACCACCAGCAAGTGCTCCGTGGACCACCAGTGGTCCACAGAATACAGTTTGAGAACCTCTGTTATGGTATGTTCTCCAAAAGAATTTGCCCATAATATTGGAGAGTGAACATGTAGAAATTCATACAAACGGTACTGCTAAAGCATTTGTGATACATGAAACAGCAAGGCCATCTGAGGCTTTTTCTTACATGCAGCTAAGAGAATAACTTCAAACTAATTTATTCCCTTCATATCTCTTATCTCAAGTTTGTCTACATAAGGAAGCAGTCTGGAAATGTTTGTGCCTAAATTATATTGGGAAACGGAGGGAGCCCATTAATAACTGCTGTAAACACAGCCACCCAAGGATCCTGTTCAATAGGATGGTTGAACATGAAGTTGCTTGCCTGGCGATAGCTTCCCTGTGTAGACAGGCACTCATTCATAAGCCATAACAACAGGGAGAACTGGGTATGGTGAACATAGCAGTTCTTCTGTGCTGCCATATGCCTTCTCTCATGTACAGTGAAGGAGCTAGCAAGCACTTGATACGAGCTGCTTTCAGGTCATAAGGATCTTGACTGTAAGCACTGGAACTTACTGCTTTCCCTTTTTCCTTTTTTAAAGGCAAGTTCATGTGCTAAGGGATTGACTCCTGCTTGTAGCTTATTTAGGCCAGTCTTTAAGGAAACTAAGACTTAACTTGAACCTTATTATAGAAATCTTGACAGCTTCCTTTATTCTCCAGTAAATGGAAAGGAAGGATGGTGAGAAAACAACTTTTGCTTTGCACTCTGAGGTTCAAGACCACCTGCATAATCCTGCAGACCTGTTAGCTCCACACTAAGACTTAAACCTCAGTGTTATCCCCAGCGCTGTCTTGTAGCATTCTGAGCAGACAGCTAGAGGGGTAGCAGGCATCACAGTGAAGGTCATGTTTTTGCAGTAGCGTTCTTTAGATGAGAGATCGGAAATGGGTTTTTTGGAAGGCATCTCAAAATGCCTGCTTTGGTCTCCTTTTCTAGTCCAGCACTTAATGTCTGACCTTTCGTGTCAGTAGTTGCATGTAAAGTAACTGTTTGTTCATCATCTTATTCTAAATTAAACTTGCTGTTCTTTCCAACTAGGAGTTGGTAAAGCGTTAAAGAAGATAAACAGGCTCATAGTCTCAAAAAAGAATAAAGACATTGTTACAATTGCTAATGCAGTGTTTGCAAAGAGTGGCTTTAAAATGGAAGTGCCTTTTGTTACAAGGAACAAAGAGGTGTTTCAGTGCAGTGTCAAGAGTGTGGACTTTGAGGACCCAAATGCAGCATGTGATTCCATCAACCAGTGGGTGAAAAATGAAACAAGGGGTGAGTACTGGCAAGTGCTTTTTGTGCATGGCAGGGTGGTGTCTGAGACCTCTCAGATTCAGATGGAAATATTGGGGAAAGATGGAGAAGCAGAAAAATCCCTGCCTTGCAGCTGAAAACTGTCTTTTAAGCTGACATTAGTGTGATGTTTTAGAGCTGGTGGGCCAGGAATCTGCAGTCTCGATGCCTAAGCAGACATGCCTGTCTAGTGGCCTTGAGGGATGTGTATAGTGTGTGCCCATCTGCCCATGGAATCGGGGAGCTTCTACTGTTCTTTGCCTTTGTAGAACTGGTGAGAGATCCAAGCAGAGTTCTCCTGGAGCTATGCTTTCTCAAACATAAAAGATGCTCTCAAGCAACTCAGATGCTTGACTCGATAAATCACACTTGTGGAAAGCTGTAGAGCAGTTCAGCTTTTGCTCTTCCTGCCTTAAACTCTTGCAAGATATGGCCATGTTCTTAGAAGTCATGTTTTTGTGGAGGATTTTTAATTAATCCTGCCTCGACAGAACTCCTCATGGTTCAGACCTCTGGGCACCTGGTTGTCAAGCTTACATATGCTAAAGCCAGAGATCATGTTTTGCAGCATATTCATAGTCTAGGTGAACTACATGCTTGATATCTCTTAAAGTTAAAACCAGTGCCTCCTGGATGTGAGGAGAGTGTTTATGATGCTGGATGTGGTATTTGTGAAATGAGGCTGTCAAATTCTTTCTCTAGCACATCACCAGTTTTGCATAGCAATGTTGCAAGCAGTGTGTGAATGGGGAAGTGCTTCAGCTGAAACTATTACCGCTGTAACATAGTCTCAGATCTGCTCACAGGTTGGAGAGGGTAAGGCCCTGTTACAACATCAGTCTATTAATTAGCAAGATGTGTTTGCTTTCTGATTATCCCAAAGGTTTACTTTTTGACCAAGAATACCCTTGGTTTTATGAATCTCAAATGTATTGCCCCATGAGGAGTTGGCACACTCACAGATGAAGAGGCCTAAAGTAATGTGTGCTTTGGGTTCTTTACAGTTGGCCAGTGTTATGACAGCAAATACTCAGACTTCCTTTATTTCTTCTAGGTATGATTGATCAGGTTGTAGCTCCAGATGATATTGATGGCAGTTTGACCAGACTGGTTCTAGTAAATGCTGTGTATTTCAAGGGCTTATGGAAATCACGATTTCGACCTGAAAATACAAAGAAACGTCCATTTTATGGAGCTGATGGGAAGACCTACCAAGTTCCTATGCTGTCTCAATTATCTATCTTCCGTTGTGGTAAGCGCAGTAATTCCCACTACCACCACCAATCATAAAATTTCCTGTTTTCCTTCAAACTGAAACAAGAGTTTACTGTACTTGCGGTGTTTAATGGTATTGCTTATTGTAGCTGATGTAGGAGGCTTTGTGTTACAGAAGGATCTCATACTGCTGAGGTATGGATGAACTTGCTGTGCAAGGTATTTAACAGTTTCTTAAGGCTGAATACTGTGTCAAAGTACTTACCTTATCCTGTTGCCTTTAAAAAGGAAAATCTAAAGTACCCAAACTGAGAACTTTGCATGTTACTTAAGCTTTGCAGTAAAAAGAAATTTTTTTTTTAAGGGGTGAGAATAAAGGAAAACTGCAAACAGAAACAGAACCCTGAGGTATATCTGTTAATGAGCTATGTATGAAAGAAAGATTGGAGTAGAATCAATCTATAGTTTACTGTATAATAAAGAAATGGGACTTGTCCAGTCCCCAGTCCTATGGGAGCCAGAGGAGCATGGGGGTTAGTATGTTGGCTATATCTCTCAAAGTGTGAAGCTGCTCTTCAAATTCAAATTGAGTCACAAGTGAAAAGAAGTTAAGCAGGTTCAGCCAGACTTCCATCAGAGACTCTCAGAACTAACAGGGGCAGCTGGATGGGACTGACAATGTACTTCAGAGTCTCAGTGTTGCAGCCCTATAGGGATTTTAGTGGTCAAAGTAAGATTGTAGCTCTGATAAAAGAACATATTTTGTTTTGTCCTTCCAAGAAAAGAGCAGTGCTGCCTGGACCTCACTTCCATGTGTGCTAAATACAGTCTGAGAAATAGGCCTGAGAATACAGCTTGCTATAAATCCAAAAAACAAGACCCACTGTGCTTTTAAATGCCTAGTTTCACTGTCAGTAGTGCTCAGCTAATGTTAGTAAACTTGTGTTAAACTAAACAGCTGTAACTTTCTGTCCCAAACCCACATATTAGAGCAGATGTAATACTTCAAGATACCTGCTGAAAGTGTGACTTGGGGGAGATGGGGAAGCCTACTGCAGTGTATACTACTTATCTGTGGAGTTTGAAGGAAGCTCATAACTTGAGATGGGTGTTAGCAAGACTATTATCTTAACGGCTTTTGACTTTTGATTCTGATGCTGGTTAAAAACTCATTATGTTGGCCTATGTTTAAGCTAGAAAAGCTAGTGAGGCTGGAAAGAAACAAGATAAATACTGCTGAGTTAAGACTTGTTTTAGGCTGGGTGTCTGTGGATATCCTGACATACTAAGGGCTTCTATGTTATTTATGCTTGCTAAAGGGATCTTTGAAAGTTGAAATTTCTTAAGCATCTTAAATCCATCAGTTGACTGAAGATGAACTCCCCTCCTGTTTGATGTGCCTCTAGCAACGATAGTAGCATGTGGCAGGTCAGGAAAGTAGTACTTAACTGTTGGTCAGTTTACCTTTTGTTGTTGTCCTGTAGCTTACTTATGCAATCAGTATTTTGATCTGTAAGCCCTAGTCTGAGAACCATTGTCATAATAAAAGTAATCAAACTGCCAAGCCTGACACAATTCCTGCAAAATAAGTGCAATACTGCCAGTTTTCTAGCAATATGAGCTCCGTCAAGGCAGGCTGCGTGGCCCTGGCAACAAGATTAAGTTTCTAATGAAGATGTTGATTTTCAGCTTGGGCTGACAAGTGCAGACTTACATGAGGAAAGGGGAAAGATAATAAGATCTTATTGCTATCCAAAAACTTTCCCCAAAACACTGTCTGTAAGTAAACTGACAAGTTTTCACTTGAAACTACCATAAAAAGCATTTGCTTCCCAGTCACATGCCAGAAATCCCATAGTAACCAAAGGGAACTTGGAGGAGGAGAGGGTTGCTCAAAGACAGTCTTCCTGGCACTTCCTTTAACTCATGGAGGCATTGCGCTCTCACTCCTCATCTAATTGGCCCCTTGCACTGCCTCAAAGTGGTTGCTCTCTACTACCTTGAAGGACTTAAGATTGCTTCCTAATGAGATCCTTATTAAGCAGGAAAATGAAGTAAATGCAACAGACTACTTCAAACAGGAGCTCTTCCAGTAACTCTAACTCTTAGAGGAAAAAGCTTGTCTGTAAGATCTCTTCAGTTTGGAAAGATAGTCTGCTGCTTTTTCTTGCTTTTTTTTTTTTTCCTCATTTGGTTCTGGTACAGCTGAGATCTGAAGTAGAGATGGCCTGTCATTCTGGGCTGATGAGGTTTGTCTAGGAAACAGTATGCATATCAAACTTAAATGAGTATTTGCTTCATGGTGTCACCCTGTCTGTGCTTTTTGTCAAACTAGCGTCTGTACAGAGCCCATGCCACTTCTCAAGGCTTCCTAGCAGGAAGGCAGGCAGTCTGACTTTTTAGAGTCAGTTTTAAGACCATGGGTAAAGCTTTCTTAACAGAGTCTTATAGCAGTAGGTGTCTAAAGGTAGAATAGAGATTTAAGGCTATAAGAATTATGGCTCATTAGCTTTGCTTATTTTTAGGTACTACAAGTACTCCGAATGAGCTGTGGTATAATATCATTGAATTGCCATACCATGGTGAAATGATAAGCATGTTGATTGCTCTGCCTACTGAAAGCACAACGCCGCTTTCTGCTATCATTCCCCACATCAGCACAAAAACAATAGGAAGCTGGATGACAACCATGGTAGCAAAAAGAGTGCAAGTTATTTTGCCTAAGTAAGTACTAATATAATCTGTTTCTACTTCAGGGAATGTTTTGGGGGTCATGTATATACATCTGCTCTGATACAGGAGAAACAGAGTGCTTAAGGCAACTTTCCTACATAACACTGATGCGTTCTTTTTGTTTGTTCCAACTAGGTTTACAGCAGTAGCAGAAACAGACTTAAAGGACCCTCTGAAAGCACTTGGTATTACAGATATGTTTGACCAGTCAAAGGCAAACTTTGCAAAAATAACAAGTAAGGTGTTTGTTTTTTTTTAAATCCATGGTGGTTCTTATTCATAGTTTCTGACACTGAAAAAAAGCACTCTTACCCATTCGATTGTCTGTTTTGGATAAGTGTTACCATGACATTGGAGCTAAGTTCTATCTTGTAGCTAGCCAAGCATAGCTGCTTGCTTCTCTTGAACTCTGTGGTGGCACTTTTTCCCTTGTCTTGCATTACAGCAGTAAATCATGTTGGTCAGCTTCTTAAGATTTGATATTACAACCTGAGAGTCTCAAGCTTTGTCTAAAATCTATGGTAGGACTTCAAACGATACCATACTGTAGGCTGTAACAAATACTGCCACTGCAGTATTTAACTTTCCCTGAATTATGTGTTTAACGACTTTTTCTTGAGCTGTAGGAAAGCTCAAGGACTAAATTCCCAGTTTTAAGGGACTGGACCAAACCAGAGCTGTAAACATTAGTATCTGAAAATGGGATGTAGACACTTTTGAACTCATGGCTCCAACATGTCATCTTATTTCTGTTCTCTGCTTCCATTAAACTCCTGATTAGCTTCTACAGAGAGATCTAACAAAAAAGCCTGCCCTGTGCAAACTTAATTTGAAAACCAATTCCTGTTTCCCTGAAAGCAAAGTGTCTTGCTAAGTGCTTTTTTCCCCTCTGACATTGAGATAAATGAGATTGTAACTTTAATTCAGATAGCATATTTTTTTCAGTCGTTTGTTTAATTTAAAACAAAAAATGCAAATGAACACTTCTAACTTAAACCATCAAATAAGAAAACCTAGTAAATGGAGAGGAGGAAGGAATAAGATGGGTTATTCCCTATTTCTTTGTAATTACTAACTTAGTGACTGTATTCAAAGATATTACCAGTAGTGTTCTTCACTGTTACTTCAGGATTTCTGCAGTATTGTAGCAGCTTTTATTATTCTTAGCCATTGTAGCATAGCTGCTAGCTATGAGGTACTTTAGGACTCTTTCAGTTATTTTTACTGAAGGTGCTGTTCTCCCTGGACTTTTCAGGAACAGAAGGTCTTCATGTATCTCATGTTCTGCAAAAGACAAAAATTGAAGTTAGTGAAGATGGAACCAAAGCTTCTGCAGCAACAAGTAAGCAACTGTACTAATAACGGTCAGACTTGGGAAAACTATATTAGAAGGCTACACCACTAAGCAAAGATAGCCCACTTCAGATCAGTTGGGATTTTCCTGAGAAACTACATAAACTCCAACTTGCCAGTATTGATCAGACCATTGGTATACTCTAGGAAATATAAACAGGCTTACATCTACAGAAGTGTCTTCTTATAACTAACCCTTTGGCCACCAATGTAATGTTCCTGGCTATCCAGGTGGCAAAGAGGACTAAGCTACTGCATCATTTAGGTGACAATCCAAGACTTCCTTCCAGCTTTCTGTGGGTCTTGTGTTGTATCTTTTTAATATGGCTCCTAGAAGAATAACATGTGACCTATGCAGCTTTAAATGTCCAATTTGGTAGGTTTTAGGCATTTATCTCTACCTGGGCAAGCTTCTAGTTTACACTAGGAAACTTCACTTTAAGAGCATATAAAGTGTTGTGGTACTTGCTTTGTCTAACTTTAAACTTTATCTTTCTTGCAAGCTGCAATTTTAATAGCCAGGTCATCCCCTCCTTGGTTCATAGTAGACAGGCCGTTTGTATTTTTCATCCGGCACAATCCTACAGGTAAGCAGCATTTGTATGTACTTTTTTGCTATGCAATAGAGACAAAAGAAGTCTGAAGCTACTGAAGCTACTGAATAACTATTGCTTTTTAAAAAAATCCTGCAAGTGTATTTTTATGTCTTTAATATTAGATTATTTTATTTGGAATACAACTTGGAACAGGAACAAATAAGTATTGGCTGCCAAGTTAACAGAAACAAGCATAGCATGTTCATGGGTACAAAAGAATAGTTTTTAATACTCATAGATCCCCTGAGTGGAGAGGAGATAACTCTGTTACTGATAGTGAATTGGTGATTAGCACCCAGCTTTCTGATGGACAGTAAAATAGTGCAGGGGCAAAGGCTAGAATAGGGACTTTGGGGATCTAGATTGTTGCCCTGGCCTGCTGTGAACAGAAGTGAGTGTTCAAACATAGCCATCATAGTATCTTTGCAGTACGGGTTGATCCTCCTAGAGCAGAGCTGCCCCTATTAATTCAAATATCTCATCTATTTCTTGCAGTGACATGTGGATGATAGATATGCTAGTTAGTAGGGAACAAGATGCAGCTGCCAGCACTGAGGGAAGAGCAGGCTCCTGGCAGCAGTCCCCATCCTGAGGCTCCACAGAGCATCAACAGAACTGTGTGTCTCTAGAAATACGAGCTGGCCACCTATCCAAACATACCCTTCCCTGGGCTTCCAGACTTGAGGGAGGCTAGACAAGACTCTGATGAGGTGGCTTGGCTGTGCTCTGTGGACTTTATGCTTTCATGGAAAAGTTTAACTGTAATTATGGGCTATGGTAATCCTTGTTTTCATTTCGTCCCTCAGGTACCATCTTGTTTATGGGACAAATAAACAAACCTTGAATGTGGAAAAGACTTTCTTCAAGAAGTAAACAGACTCGTGACACACCCCTGTTCTGTTAAATATTTTGTACACTACTCTGACTTCACTCAAGAGCTAGTTTTAACCACTGACTAGGTTTTGAAACAGGAGTCGACATAGTTCTGGCTTTGTGGGGAAAAATACAGATGGAAAACTACAGTATCTCTTAAAAATGTCTAAAAGATTCTCTAAACTACTGAATGGTTACCTATGCTAACAAACTTTTGAGCTTTTTCTGTATCTACTAAGAATTTTATGTATGGCTTTTGTGAGAGGATTTTAACAAAGAATGATAAACGTTTCTATTAATGTTGGTTTTTCTTGTGTGTGGAAAAGGTCTAATTTTGTAGATACCGCCTATCAAGATTACTTTTGATTCTAAAGTATCTTGGTACCTGGATATTCTTGGTAGAAATAGATTAAAAGTTCTAGCAATTTTTATTTTATATAGTGCATGCATCACTGAGAGTTTTAAAACTAATGTGGTGTTAGATACACATCGCATTGTCCTGTCTTATTGTAATGTAAACTTGGCATTGCTAGTATACACTTTCTATTGGATTTAAATTTTATATTTGTTTTTGTACAAAGGAAAAAAAATAAAACTGCATTATGAACAGTCAATGTTGTGGATCATGGATGTGCTGATGGGTATTTGGGTCCAGAGCCCTGTGAAGTACTTGTTTGAGGCTTCCTTCTAAGGAAGGTGAAAGAAGGGTGGTTTCGTGAGATTTTTTTGTTGTGGTGTTTTTTTGGGGGATTTTTGGTGGTTTTTGGTTTTGTGAGGGTTTTTTTACTGCCTGCTGCTGATTACCTTTTCTGCTGAAGTCATTCTGCTGTGGATGAATTATCCATAGGTTCAGTATCTGAAGAACAAACATTTTGTATTTGCTATGCACAAGTTACTGCTAAAACTGCCATGTAAGGACATTTCAGTGCATCTTCGGGGCCTTTCCTCCTGTTCCCTATGGTGCAGGTTGTATGCACATTTGCATGTCTTCAGCCCCTTGCAGGACTCTCCTGAGTGCAAAGCTCTTCAAAAGATACGCAGTAAATCCCTTTGGCTCGTCACAGATGGTTCTTTGTTTGCAAGCAAGTTGTACTGCTCCTGTGGCAACTGAGGGATTTGGATGGGGAAGGTAAATCTTTGATATTTGCTGCTTCTCTTAAGGGCACACTTGCAGTCAGAGGAGGCCAGCTGATGGTGGTCTGTGGGGAGAAATCCCTGCCGTGTTATTAACAGACTCAGCCCTGGTATAAGTAGATGACTGTTGCATGTATCCACAAGCTGGAGGATGAAGAAGCATAGAGCTTCTTTGTCAGGTAAGAATACAAGATGAAGTGAAAATGCTTCCAGCAGAAAATACCTGAATGTGTTGTGGAGGGCCAGTCCTAACCCAGTACAAAATGCAGGATGAGATCTCATAATACACTGCCACAGATAATGTACAGGTACTAACTTAGTAAGGGGGAGGGGAGTAACAAAACAGCTCTATAGGAAGAATGTCTGGCTCTAACTGCTGGCCTCTCTGTTCCTGCTTGAGTTGATTACTGCAGACATCAAGAAGAATAAATCTGGCTGGCTTTATGGGATGTATTAGCTTTTATGGGATGTATTACTACATCATTATTTTATTATGTTACATTATTAGTGTTTTTATGGGATGTATTATCTGTCTACCACCAAATCCTCATAAGCTAGGAGAGAAGTGCTCCTGCTGCATGCCTTCTTGTAGTGCAGCATGCTGAGGGCTAGGTCTCCTGCACTCAACTCCAAAGAGGTGAATGGAGAAACTAGCACCATCTAGTTCTCTTCCTGTCTCTTTGAAGAGAAAGTGAACCATGCAGGCAGGGGAGAAAAAACAACCCCTCAAAAAACCTGTGTGACGGATGTAACTAAAGATTCTGGTGCTGAGCAGGAAAGCTCTCCTGGCTAGCCTAGCCAGGCTTGCCTTCAACTCCTTGCATCTTGTGGAGGGAAGGAACAAAACTAGTAACAGAGTTGTTACTGAGTCTCGTACAATTTCAGTGACACCTGCATTGGTTTGTCTTGCATCTAGCTTGGGTATGGTTTCTACAAAAATAGAGAAATGTTGCTTCACAGAAACTATATAGCTAGGACCTGAGCTGGACTTCAGAAGGCATATGACGTATGTGAGAACAGACCAGTGGGGTGCAAGTTGCCTTTTTAGGGCTCTACAGCAGTGTGGCATTATATTTCAGAGTAACAGTATTGCTATTTTGATATTAAAATAAGATTGCAACATGAGAATTAATTTTCCAATTGCTTCTATTTGATCTTTGTGGTAAGGATTCAAATATTAAGGGGTTGCACTCAAACTGAACTCCTATAGGACTTGAACACAGCAGCAGTGTGTTGTCTGCGCAGCAAGCAGGCTTGGGGTTAGATTTGGGCAGAAAAAAAATTCAGTGACATAAGCTTTCAGATTTGTCTTAGCACAGTTTCTCTGTAAACAACTGTTGATCCCTTCTGTTAGCCCTAAAATAATTTGCAAAATAAGATGATTGCTTAGAGCACTAAACAAAGAGCAACTGCAGGTATATTTTTTTTTCCCCCCGAACTGGGCCAAAGCTGGACAATGAAGAACGTGGCTTGGCAAACGTGAACGGGCTTAGTCAGCGTGATGGGACCAGGACTACCTGCCTAAGCTCAGCTCTGAGCAAACTGATGGAGAATGTCACACATAGCAGCTACTTGGGAGCTTCAGAGTTCTGCAGTACATGAGTGAAATACATCACTGCTGAGAAAAAGGGCAGCTCTGCCACTTCTGACACTCCTAAGCAGTTGTGGGGTGTTTTTTTTTTTCAGTGCTGGGAAAGAAAAGTTTAACAAAAGCAGGTTTGAACTAAGATGCTGGTGGTATTTGCCTATAAAGTGGGTGGGTAAAGGAGATCAGGATGAAAGGAAGTGAAATAAGAGCCTGGGAAGGAGAGGGTTAGGCTAGCTGTTAAGAACTTCCTTTTTAGTAATGCTGTAAAAACATTGTCTGTGCTCCTCAGTCCTGGGAGTTGATTCATATCAAATTTCCAGTCCTGCTCAACAGAGTAACTAGAGTTCAGTGTGATGTTTTAGTGTTGGGGCTGTGCTTGCTGGAGTCTTATTAACCCTTACTGTAGCAGTCTGTTAGCTGCTTTTGAAAGGCTTTGGGGAATCTGCCTACAATCTGCAGAAGAAGTTGTCTGTTAAATTTTTTTTTTTGTAATCTTTGTCTTCAGGAATATCAAGCCTAAGGTGAATGCTTCTGCTGCTTGGGTCGGCTTTGATCTATTTCTCCATTACTCCCAACTGCTTTGCAGTTGAACTTTGTCTTCACTCCGCAGAAAAGCCAAGGTGGTTTTGGGCCCCCGAGCCCTGCGATGCAGGTAGCCCTGCACCCTGGTGGAAGGCTGGAGAGGAATTGTCCTCAAGGAGGAACAGAGACTGTGAGACCCAATGTGTAAAGCTCATCACTTAATGATGGATCGGTAACTTCCAAGTATGAGCATAATGCTATGCAGGATTGCAGCTCAGATGATCTCATTCTCTATCTGCTGTTAGGGGCTGCTTTCCCTAGGTATGCCTCAGTTTCTCTGTCTTTAAATGTGGAGGTAACACATCCTTTGTAAACTTTTCTGAGGTGGAAGGCCCAGAGAGACTGTTAGCTCTTCAGTAATATGAGACTGAAGGCCTGGGCAGGGAATCATGGAAAATGCTTGTGGTTACAATTGCTTTAGCCTAGAGACTAAATAGGGAGGAAGAATTTGGTAAAACTTGCCATGTGTTTCCTGAGCCAGACTGGTAATGAAGAAAGTGGTTATTCATGAAGTAATTAACAGAAAAAAATAGCAGGCTAATTATTTGCTAAACTGTGTCTCAACTTTGTTTTCATAACTTCAGAGAGCTCTAAAAAGGCTGCTCTTCTTTTATGACTTCTATATTTCATTAACACTTTGTAGTTTTCAAATCTTCTTTGCTGGACAGAGTGGGGAGGGGAGGGGAGGGAAGGGCCAGATTCTCAGCCCCTGTAAAGGGATAACTGCTGTTCATCCCTTTGCATCAAACTGAATTCCCTGCTGGCAGCCCTCTTCTGACAGCAGCCTCTCCTTTAAACACATGGCTGCATTGCCTCCCAGCAGCAGAGCAGGTTAATAAAGATGAAAAAGAGAAAGAAATTAAAATACCTGTTTGTAAGTAATGTTCTAAAAACTCTCCCTTCTGCTTCAAAGAAAGAGAAAGCTCTTTAGCTTAGCCCCATCAATTAAAACTGTGTGTATTTATTAGTAATGCTACTACTATCTGTAGTGGTTGAAACCTGTCTGACACTAATAATTTCTGTTATTACTGTGGTGCCAGGAGGCTGTGATAGTCTTGTGTGCTGGATGTGACACCCAGGAGGAGAGAAGCCCCTTCCAAAGGCAGTAGGGGAACGTGAAGGTAGAAGCTGCAGAGGGTGATGCCCTCTGCCCTCCTCCCCAGGAGGCTGGTGCTGAAGCTGATGACAGACTGCAGATCTCCTTGCTCTTGGTTTGCTAGGCCTGCCGCTATGGCCCAGTGGTCACTGTTCACTTACCGGATGACAATTTTCTGTGAGCTCTTGACTGATGGTGCTTTTTGTGGGCTGCAGGGACATGGAGTCATGTTGGGTGGCTACTGCTAGCTCACAGTACCGCAGCCATCTCAGTGCTGCGCTGCCTTCAGTCCCCTCTGTCCTTCAGATCACGCTGAAGTTCCCAGGGATGCTGGTTTTGCTTGCAAGACCATGGTGCGGTAAACTGTTATAGTCTGGAAGACTGGACTCTGTCTGGGATGTATGTAACATGTATCTGCATTAATATGCTGATATTTCCATTCCAACATACCTCCAATGCACAATTAGCCCCAAGCCAAGGATTACCTTCTCCAAGCCTTTCCTGGCTGCTAAACCAATGGCATCTCCCTTTAATATTCAGTCTGGGCTCCTGATGCACCAAGTTCCCTGTAATTAGGTGTGTCCCAGCTCCTGAAAGGCATTTGTGCTACAGGGGGAGTGAATCTCATGCTTTTCCTTTAGGGCACTGAGCACACGGAGCCTGTGGCCATCAGTTAATTACACTGGCTGTGAGCCACCCTGCCCTAACCAAAGGGCTGGGAATGTCTCCTTGGTTCACAGGCAGCATTTGTTTTCCTTCCAGACTAATTTGCGCTGGCTGGTTTGGGATCTGAACAGGTGATGGAGAGTGGGGAAGGCAGCGCTGTATCTTTCGCGGTGTCCGACCAACCTGGGCTCTTCCACCTTCCCGAAACATTTGAGGTGAGGCCACTGCTGCTGTCGGCCTGTTCAAGGCCTCGCTGGTAGGTGCATGCCCATGGGAAGCCCAGGCCCATGTCACCTCTGGCCTTTCTTGCAAAATGCCCCTTGCCCTGGCCCAGGCTGGCTGCCGTCCTCAGCTGGCATCGTGGGGCTTCTGGTGGACCCGGGGCAGCGCGTGTCCCTTTGAGAAGCAGTGCTACCCTCAGTGCCCTCTTCGAACTTAAAAAAGAAAAAAATTCTGAGGGGAAATGATGGAATTTGAATAGTTTTGTTCTGTTTTTTTCTGTTACGTTTCTCCTGCTGGGAGCTCTGAAGGACGTCCTCTAGGAGCCCGGGTTAAGTAGAGCTGCCGAACGGGTGGATATCCTGCCTTGTTGGCATCTCCCCGGGGGGGTGTTTC
>NW_009598393.1:0-4422 GCF_000690535.1 Cariama cristata | reverse complement strand
TAGCCCGGGGGGAGCACGTCGGGCCCGCAGTACCCTCTCGTGGCCAAGGCTTGAACACACGCTCGCGTCTCGGCTTTTGAATAAAAGGCTATTTGCTTAAACCGGAGTTACTGAGCCAGAGCCTGAGCAGCACCCCTGAGCTCTCCCACCGAGCCTGCCTGCAGGAGGGGGGGGTGATGCTCCGGGCTGTTCCTTCGGCTCCTGCTCTTCCCAGGCGAGGATGTTGCTTTCCCAGCTATTTTGGGAGGGTCTCTTCCTCCTCCCCACGAGCTCAGGCCAGGACTCCGTCATCCCAAGGCAGGCAGCGTGAGCCAGGAGCCCTGCAGGAGGGTGCCGATGGCCAGGGTGGCCCCGGGAAAGCAGCCCTTGCCTGTTCCCTCTCCCCGTTCCCATCGCTGAGGCGCTGGGCAGCATTGCCCTGCCCAGGTGCTTGTGGCCCCTGTCACTGCCTTGCCGCTTACGGTGGTCTCCTGTGGGGCTCTGGTGTGATGGAGCACCTGGGGGAGAGGGGCAGTTGATTTTGAGGGGGTTTCTTTGCCTCCTCATCTCGTTTTCAGGGGTGCCTGATGGCTGACGCTGTGCTAATTATGCCTGGTCTAACTAGAAAAGCTGTCGAGCGGTAACCTGGCTGATGGCTCTTTGCCTGCTAAAATAGGCTAGAAAGTAAGGTCATCTCCTCTTCACCACAACAGAGGCCGGTATGGAGGGTACGCTGGCAAAAAATTGCCCGGGTAAGGTGTGCTCCTACTAAAGTCAAAGGAGGTGAAACGTGTTGTGCCATGTTGCTTCGGAGAGGCAGAAGCAGGAGGAGGAGCAAGGGCCAGCACAGGTAAGGAGCAATACAAATGTGGTCTGCTTCAGTAATGGCTTTTACTGACAAAAGAACAGCTTTTGCTGGATATCTGCTGTAGGAGAAGAGCTGACATGATCCAGCCTAAGAAACAGGTCTGCACAGCACCTTTCCAAGTGTTGTGAACACAAATGGGAATCTTGCTGCTTCGATGCAAGGTGCCACATGGCTGTGGTGTTATTTATCTGGAAAAAATATGCCTTAAAACTAGACTGACCATCACGGCATGCAACGGCATGAGTGATTTTTGGGAGCACAGGAGGGAGGGGAGAAATGACAGCACTGTGTTTGGTGACTGTATGGGAAGCAAGCTGGAGAAAGGGGGGGGGGGGGGAGGAGGAGGAGGAAGGGTTTAGCAAGGAGGATCCAGTAGGTTGTGATTCTGGAGGTAGAAAATACAAGGTATTTTCATATCCACTGCTTCTAGGAAGGAGCTCAGAAGGAGATGGAAGGGCTGGTAGAAGGATGTACCTCTGAGCCAAAAATGCATTTCTACCACAATCCCAAGTCAAGGTCAGCAGGATGATGAGTACCAGATGATGAGGCCAGAGGGAACGTCTTACGTGATAAGAAAGGAAGGTTAAAAAAAGGAAGATTGAAAAAAAGCTTGTAACTACTAGCCATCAAATAAAGCCTTTTGGTAGTTGTTCTTGAAAACATTTCCCTGTGGATATGCCATTCTATAGCTGCATGTTTATACAGAGCCCCTGCCATGAAGTCTCCACAGGGGGAAAGCGCTGCTTTCCCCTCTCTTCTTTGGGCAGAGAGCCAGAATCTCACTTCTGACAACTGGCATGAGCTAAGCAGGCCAGGGTTAAAAAGCAGAGGAATAGGTAGGTACGAGTCTGAGCAAAAAAAGAGCAGTGGACAACAAGGTGCCTTTTGGTGGCTGCTTGGATTATGAGAGAATTATTTGTTCTCATTATAGGTTATGTCCACTGGGCTAAGTACTGTATTCTGTTTGCAAGCACAGGGAAACCTTGCACAGCAGACATCGTCAAGGCCTGAAATACCGTGTTTGAAGGATTTTAGATCCAGCTGTGCAATGTATTTCACTTACATGGTCATTGCCTGTTGTCTGTACTGGGCTACTTTGTTAGATCAGACCTGGAGTAATGTTCCTGTCCTCGGTGACCAAGTCAGACTGCCACGTACCAGGCCCCTCTTACGAAAGGTATTCAGTCACATTCTCATGGCATTATAGACCATCACATTACCCAATAAACTATTACGTTTACTGCTTCTGGCAAAGGTGGTCCTGAAACGACTGGTAAATGATTACAGCTGTTCCTGCACAAGCGTGTTGGTATGCAGCCAGCATCCCCAAGTGCAATGGGCTGAGCGAGCAGCTCTGCTATCTGCTGGGTCTCAGCTCTGGAGCAGGTATCAATCAGTAAAGCACCAGGAGAAATCCTAAGTTCCCTGTAGGGTACAGCAAGTGTAAGGTCTGTAGACATGAACATTGAGAGCCTCAAAAGGAGATGATCATATAATCATAGAATGGTTTGGTTGGAAGGGACCATAAAAATCATCCCATTTCCCCCCCCCCTGCCATGGGCAGGGACACCTTCCACCAGACCAGGTTGCTCCATAGACCAGATTTCTCAAAGCCCTGTACATCCTAGCCTTGAACACTTCCAGGGAGGGGGCAGCCACAGCTTCTCTGGGCAACCTGTGCCACTGCCTCACCACCTTCACCGTGAAGAATTTCTTCCTAAATTCTCATCTAAATCTTCCCTCTTCCAGTTTAAAGCCATTGCCCCTTGTCCTGTCACTCCCTGCCCTTGTGAAAAGTCCCTCCCCAGCTTTCTTGTAGGCTCCTTTAGGTACTGGAAGGCTGCTCTAAGGTCTGCCCGGAGCCTTCTCTTCTCCAGGCTGAACAACCCCAACTCTCTCAGTCTGTCCCCATCGAAGAGGTGCTCCAGCCCTCGGATCATCTTCATGGCCTCCTCTGGACTCACTCCAACAAGTCCATGTCCTTCTTGTGCTGGGGTCCCCAGAGCTGAAGGCAGTACTGCAGGGGGGTCTCACCAGGGTGGACTAGAGGGGAAGAATCCCCTCCCTCAACCTGCTGGTCACACTGCTTGTGATGCAGCCAAGGACACGGTTGGCTTTCTGGGCTGCAAGTGCACGTTGCTTGGTCATGTTCAGCTTCTCATCAACCAACATCCCCAAGTCCTTCTCCTCAGGGCTGCTCTCCATCCATTCTCCATCCCGCCCAGATGTTTAACTCCCCTAGATTCAAAGGGGATTCAGACACCTGCATCCCTCTGAGGCTCTGGGCTGGGATCTGCACAGAGTCACCTGTTTTGGAAAGAGCTATTTCCCCCATGCGTTCTCCTGTGACCTCTCCCTGTGAAACCTGGGTGAAGGCTTGCACAACCCTGAAGAAGTGAACGTAGTCAGTCCCCTGTTTCAGGGACTGTCATCTTTCCACTTTGTTGTATAATTGAGCCACTTCAGAACCGTGGGTGATGGTGAGGTCACCTCATGGGCGATGTGAGGTAGTGCAGGACTGGGTTGGCGCTGCTTGGTTTGATTGTGGCGGTGGTGCAAACAGGGTGATGGAAAAAATAGCTTGAGGAAGGATAAGAAATGGAGAGAAAAAGCAGGTGATAAGTTTAGGAACTGGACTGAAAGAGGAACACCAGAGAAAGAAAAGCACCATGACACAGGCATGAGCTGAATGAGTGGGGAGTGGGCAGGATTCAAGAGGTAAGAAGGATGGAAGAAAGGTGGATTCTGGAAATACAGAGGAAAGATTAGGAAACAGGGAAAAGCTGAAGGTCAAGCAAAGTGTATTTAACCACAAGTATTAAAACCATCAAGCTGGACTCATTCTTCCTGAGTCTGTTTCCTTTGCTGTCTAGCAAACAGCCAGTAAGGCAGATAAAATTCCTCTCTTGGGGTGGGGCAGGTCGGGGAAAGATGATTGCTGTCCGCTGCCCTCCTCCAGGAGCCTGGCGAAGCCTCACTCAGCCTCCCTGGCTGCAGGTGTGTGACATGGTCTGTGATGGCTTATCAAATGGCTTTCTAACCTGGGGTTAGAAACCACACCTCTGCTCACAGAGAAGGGTCCTGACCAGCTCCAGTGACCCCTCCACCAGCCCCTGGCTAGTCCTGACAAGCAGGAGCTCGGGTTCAAGCCTGGACTGAAAGGTGTGAGTACTACCGGTGCCGTGGGCGCAGCAGCTACCAAAAACTAGCATGGAGGAATCCTGCTGTTGATTAACCAACTTTGTGGACAATATTCACATGCACTGGACATGAAGACAACACCCAGCACACTCCAGCTGCTTAAGAACTTACAGGATAAAGGCTTACAGTTGCTTCTGGTTTAAAAGACATAAAGAAACTAGCTGTGACTACACATCCTTCCTCAGTCTGTATCCCGCCATTAATTACTCCAGGGGGAATATCCTTTTCTTTGCTGCTTTATCGTGGCTGCAGGCCAGCTGGACACGGGAGGCGAGCGGCGGGCTCCTTGGGGCCCCAAGGTAACGGCAGTCACTGTAGCCAACGGCAGTGTTTTTCCTCAGCAGGGCTCTGTGCTTTGCACACGGGAGAGCGTG